>NW_026855766.1:0-15660 GCF_026571515.1 Ruditapes philippinarum | reverse complement strand
CAGGGCGAACACACATACCACAAAAAAACAACAACAAAAAAAAAAAAAAAAAAACAAAAACAGGGAGCGGCAAAAATAAGGAACGAGTTTTCACGAACTTTCACTGATTTCCGCATAAAATCATTTATAGAGATATTTTTGAATGCGGCAACTTTACTAACAGATAGGCTATTTAACAGATTGCATTGAAGGAAAACAATTAACACTTTAATAAATATGTATAAGTTGCCAGTTTAGATTATATGTAAATAGTAAGCAGCAGTAAAATGCGGGTTGCATATCCTGAGCAATGTCGTAGATCAACGGCCGTATTAAAACAAATATCTATTCTTACGAACCAAATTTTACAATAAATATTATAAGGTATAGGTTAAATTATTAGTACGTACTAACAAAATAAATTGGTTAAGTCCGGGCGAATTCATAATTCGTTAATTCATTTAATTCATTAATTTCATTTATTTAATTAATTAATTAATTCATTCAATTCATTCATTCCATTCGCTTGGTTCGTTTCGTTCGTTTCATTATTCATTTCATTGGGTGAATTTCCGTAATCAATCCACTTTGATTGAAATTGGGCGGGTTTAGCTATGCAGGTCTTATTTTCAATTTTCCAAATGAATAAAGGTGATGATGGTAAATGCTGATGATGATTCTGAATGATGATGGGATGATGATTATGACTTTAAAAAGTTTAAATTTCTTTATTAAATATAATCGTGATATTCGTAACGTCATTTAATTTAAAGGGAGACACACGGCAAAATTTTATTTCTCCAGTTTTGAATTTTCTATTCATTATTTTGTCATGCCCTTGAATAAATAATTAGACAGTCATGGACAAAACTTTTCCATATAAGCAATAAAATGGTGGTTTCCTAACTATGAACCCGCGTGGGTCTAGGTTTAAGATCGCTATGATTTCGCAAATATTCTGTCAAAAGGGTGAACTCTGGAAACGTTTAAAGAACATTTCAGAATGAATGACATGGCACTTGTTTACAATCACTATTAAAACTATTTTGGTGATTTTATGGCGTCTAAATTTGTTCAACATATAATAGACTTATATTTACTTTTTCAACCAAAATATATAAAATTCAAACGAAATTCATGCTGAAACTTCAAAACGTCATTTTAAGCCTGATTTGAAGTACATAAAATATTTTTAATATTTTGTCATTATTTGGCCTGAATTATTCCTTTAACGAAATTTTTCAGTAATTCGATGCATAGAAATCACGTCTTTTTCTATTTTGCTTGAATCATGTTTTTTATTTATTTAGTTTGACAGTGTACATAATGGCATGACATTTACATAGAATATAAATGTACAAATACGTATTTTTGACATACATTTAAAATAAAATCACCATCATTTCAAAATAACCGGGTTTATTAGGACGGTTTCTTTTAACACTATTTTATGATACAATCATTATTTATCTTACACACACACATATATGGTCATTAGTACTTTTTTCCCTATATACAATTACGTCAGGTTTATTCAGAGCATCTTTAGAATTCAATAACTCATTAAAGTCGCCTAACAATTCGTCTGCTAGTTTACGAAACTAACAAACGGTAAATCGCGAAAGATCTTGTGTTTTGCAAAGCAAGATTTGAGAATCTCATATTGAGAGAAAATATATATACAATGCATTCACAGCTATTTCTTCTTCATTTGTCCGTATTATTCTAAAAAATCCATATATGACTGATACGCGGCGTATGGAAACCGTTATTTAAATTTCTACAAGTTTCATAGATTACTTTTAACTGTAAACTGTGAAAAATTCACTATTTTTGCAGGGAAATGTAAACTTTTTAGATCCAAATAATGCTTTTATAGATTGCTCTGATTGTTTGTTTGTTATACATAGATTATAATTTACATGCGTGTCGCACAAATCAAAATATAAATCCTCTTTTTTTTCATAACGAATTTCAATTTTAATCAAGTTTGACTTTATTTGTTAAGATATTTTTTATGAACAATATACCATATTGTTTAACATATGTAACTTTAAGACTAAAATGATGTATTATTAGATATTTCTGTCTGTTTTATCATGCTAGTGTCAACAGTTACATTAATAATTTGAAAAACGGCGGCGGCTGCAAATAAAAACGCTTTTCATGCATGATGTTTTATTCTTACGCAGGACGTTAATTTACAAAGGCATAAGTTATTCAAGTATATTGTTAGAGACGAATGTATACGTCAAGATACTGAAATACATCTTAAAACAACTCTGCCAGTTTGGTCTGCTTATAATAACACATATTTCAGGAAAGTCGACAATGATATAAAATCGGTGTATTTCATTCTTTTATTTATTCAAGTTTGCCATTATTTTATTACGCTATCGTCATGAAACATATACCATATTATAGGGGGAATCTTGAAAAATTAAAGTCAACTTTAAAGGGGAAACACTAATAATAATATTTGTCCGTTTAAGCGTGATATTGTCCAGAAATACATTCATAACGAGCGGGGGGGGGGGGACTCGCGCGGCTAATAAACGAAAAAACAGTGTTTTTCTTGGATTATTCAATTCTTACAAAAGGACGTTAGTAATATGTTTCTGTTGCGGAAACAACTCTGTCCGTTTTGCCCTGCTAAAAAGCGCCCCTAACATACAATAAATTTAGAAAGTCGGATTCAAATTCAGACAAATCCGTGTATTTCATAATTTTCAATTAACCAAGTTTGACTTTATTTGTTAAGAATGTCTTTTTGAAACACATTCCATATTGTAGGGACACATGTATTCTGTAAGATGAATAAACCGATTATAAATATATTTGTCCGTTGTTCTATGCTATAACTCAGAAATGCAGGGATTATCGCCGGACAATAAAGCAAAAATCGGTGTTTTCATAATTTTTTTAATTTTTATGTGTTGATTTATTGAGAAACAGTATCTTCATTAAACATAAATCCTATTGTAGGGGAAACATACGGCCGTATAAACATACATAACTGAATGCATTCCTATATATACTTGTCCGTTTTTTTTTATATGATAGTGGAATAGAACATACATTGTTAAAAAAACCAAAATAATTACAATTTTATAATTTGTTCATAAATATTAATCTGATTTTTTTGAGATATTGATAGAATATAAATATTATAAAAGAAAAAGCTCCGCACACATTTGTTCATAAGAATGGAATATAACAACAACCAACAACAACAACAACCAATATAATAATAATAATAATAATAAATAATAATAATATAATAATAATAATGATAATAATTAATAATAAAATAATAATAATAATAATAATAATAAAGTAATAATAATAGGAATAATCATCGTCATCATCATCATCCTGGGTCACAACAGGCACTACACCATCCAATAATAATAATAATAATAAAATTATAATATAATAATAATAATATAATAATAAAAATAATAATAATAATATAATGATTATCATTATATATGAAATAATAATAATAATATAATATGATGCTGATGCTGAATGATTGATGATGATGATGATGATGAATGATGAATGAGACTGATTGATGATGATGATAATTTAATAATAATAATAATAATAATAATAAAAATATAATAATTAATAATAATAATTATTATAATGTAATAAATAATCATAAGAATCATAACATAGTTATAAAAATAACAATAATAGAAATTAAAATACATGATTAAAAACATAATAATAATAAAACATATTAATAAAAAATAAAATTACAATAATAAATAATAATAAATAATAATAATAATTATAACAATCGTTTATAATAAAAAATATATACATGTATTTATAATAATAATAATAATAATAATAATAACCAATAAAAATATAATAATAGTAATAATAATAATAATAATTGTAATCATAATAATCATAATTATAATAATTGTAATACTAAAAATAAAAATAATCAATATAATAGTAATTATAATAATAATAATAATAATTATTAGTGATAATTAATTCTTTATAATAATAATAATGAATAAAAGTAATGATTATTATAATTAATTATAATCGCATCTGGAATTTTATTTCTTCTTTCTTTGTTTTCATTATAATTTTATATTATTATTAAATATCTATTATTATTATTATAATTATTATAAATATACTATTATTATTATTTATCATCATAGTTATAAATAATTCGTAATCTCTTATTAAAGAAAATCAAATGTATAACTGTAAAATAATTTTGAAAATGAATCATTTGAATGAAAATCCAGTTGGAATTTTTTCCAATAAGTCTTTTATTGGAAAAAAAATCCAAGTTGGATTTTTTCCAACAAAATAATTGGAAATAAATCCAATCGGATTTTTTCATTTTTTTTCAAAAGCACCTATTTGGTAATTCAGGGTGTATAATTATTTTTAATTTCTATCGAAAACTATCATTTGCCCTTTATTATTATTATCGCTGTTATGGCTTTTTTTAATTTTTTCTGTAAAAATCCAGTCGGGGGAATTTTTTCCAGCTTTCAAAATGGGATTTTTTTTTTTTAGAGAATAAGTTCTTTCAAAAACTAGTCAGAAAGTCATTAAAGGATGTTGAAATGGTTATTTTTATAGTTTAAGCATTTGCTGGAAAATTGAAATTCCCGTTGGAATAAATATAATATAAAATTCCAATGGAATATAAGGTAAATTCCGGCCGGACAGCATAATTTCCGGGCGGGGAATACATGAATTTCCGCCCGGAATTTTTTTTTAAAATAAATTTTTTTGATAAGAAAAAAAATTAAAATACTTTCAAATGAAGTCAATTATTTATAATTAACATTTAAATCTATAGATGAAATGATTTTTAAGTGTTTAGGGCAAATTAAAATGGTAGTGAAGTTTGCCACTATCCGGTGGATGCAAAGATTTTCCGGTGCTGTTTTATCAAAGAATGAATGTACATCAAAAGAAAATCAAACAAATTCAATAAATCATTTTTAGTATGATTAATTGTGACGTCATACTTTCATGACGTATGAATTAGAGCGCATGATGTCACCCACAATAATCAGTTCAATTATATTACTAAAATATATGAAAATAATAGGAACTCATTGCCAAAAATGTCAAATTATGTTTATTTATCAAAATAACCATCAAAAAGTAAAAATACCCCTGAGAATAATAATTTAGCTTCACTGAAACTTAATCTGAGACAGCTAAACCTTGTCTCAATATATCTGAGAAAAATCTCAAATCTTAAGTTGAGATTTTTCTCAATATTTTTTAGTGAAAGCCAAACTGAGAAAAATCTCAATCTAAATTTTTAATTTGAGAAAAATCTCAGATTTAAGCTGAGATTTTGACTTTGAGAACGTTAGTGAAAGCCGGGCCCGGTCACGAATTCCATGTGACATCGAAGAGTTTCATGAAATATGTGACAAGGTCTTAAACAGGATGATCGATGTACGCGGCCAATATATAGCTTACACACAGTCATAGTATTGTTTGTGGATAGAAAAGCAGGAAAAGGCTTAACCCAAAGAGAGATGTTCTTAACGGGGATACAATAATCCGAATGATCCCGTGGATGGGAATTTTACAAGTCATAGGGATGTCTTCACTATTTACTCTTGGTTGTTGCTGCGGTTTCAGATGCATAACGTTAATAAGATATATGCCATTTAAATCAGAAATAAGTTTTCATCCATTTTTTTTTGTTATATTGATTTAAATTGATAGTACAATTATAATGTACTTACAGTTTTCTTGGCTGTTTTAACATGCTATGGATTATTTGATTGAAAATGTCATAGTAAATATGCAATGATAACTGTTGTAGTTTATATAGAAATGTCTTTTTTTAATTTAATTAATGCCGCAAGATTCGCTTATATTATAATTGAAGAGTTTAATACAGGTGCATTCTTTGTCTTGTTTACAAGTTTCTTTAGATTTGTTATTGCAGGCCTTTAATGACATTTACATTTGTTTTTCTTGTTTAAAAATATCTGATTTCTAATACTTAGTTTGCACGGAGGCAGAACAACTAAATTTACACGTGTGTATAGTTCAATTATATTGACCATATAATTATGAATACATTATACATGTAGTGATCACTCATTTGAATATTTGATTCAACATCGGCTCTGAGAATTAATATTGAATATAAAATTGTTTTTTATGATTGATTTTATGTTGATTGGATTAATGATATTTATTTTTATTGATATTACTCAATGTTATATAATTATGTATTTTACCAATATATGAAGTATTGAGAAAAGATTGGACGTTCGTGGCCGAAAAGCACTTGCTGTGAGAATAGGTTCATAATATAATATTAAAATAACACAATACAAACAATATTGAACAACAATAGATTCACGAGGTTCTTGACAAGTAGAAATAACAAAAAACATGTGTTACCCTATTGTACGAAAGATTGCTGGGGACATTTCAACTTCGTGAATTCACGATTTCAACTTCATGAATTCACGATTTCAACTGCACGAATTCACGATTTCAGCTTCATGAAGTTGTAATCGTGAATTCATGAAGTTTAATACGTGAATTCATGAAGTTGAAATCGTAAATTCATGAAGTTAAAATTATGAAGTTAAAATCGTGAATTCATGAAGTTGAAATCGTGAATTCATGAAGTTGAAATCGTGAATTCATGAAGTTGAAATCGTGAATTCTTGAAGTTGAAATTGTGAATTCGTGAAGTTGAAATCGTGAATTCACGAAATTGAATTCGTGAAATTGTAATCGTGAATTCATGAAGTTAAATTCGTGAATTCATAAAGTTGAAATCATGAATTCATGAGGTTAAGATTATGAATTCGTGAAGTTGAAATGTTGAATTCGTGAAGTTGTAATCGTGAATTCATGAAGTTGAAATCGTGAATTCGTGAAGTTTAAATCGTGAATTCATGAAGTTAAAATTTATGAATTCGTGAAGTTGAAATCGTGAATTCGTGAAAGCTGAAAGTTTTGAATTCGTGCAGTATAATAATAAAAAATAATAATAATCTTTTTATTTTATAGAAGGTAACATCCAAAGTTTACACAGTAAGAAGTATACTTATTTTCAGTATGGCCTTCTGATTTAACAATAACAAAGAATAAAAAAGTAGATCTATACAAAATTTAAATTCTTTTTGTATAAACAAAATATATATATATATATATATATATATATATATATATATATTATATATATATATATATATATATATATATATATATATATATATATATATATATATTATATATATTATATATAGATAAAATTATAATGGTTTTAAGAAATAACAAACTCTATGTAAATTCGGTAGCGCTTTCAATGCTTTCTTCGCATATCTTCAGCCGAAACTTTAATAAACAATAAACATATAAACAAATGACGTAACGTCATGAAAAAAAGCGGGAACGTTAAATGATAACGTATTTCCCGGCAAACACAATATGGTTATTTATACTGAAAAATTATAATATTACGGACATTGAGCATAATCCGTACAATCTGGCAGTGAATTAATGACATTTATTAAAGGGAGGTAATAAATTCACAAGTTAATGATTTTATGGCCACAAATTGTATGGTAATTAACAATTTTTACTCAATAAATATTTGTAAATAAACGGACAATTGGATTGAATAAAATCGCAAGCGTTCTTTCATAATTAAAAATGAAGAGATTGTAATAAATATGATTACTTATATATATATATACCTTGTTAAACGATTATTACCAATGAGCATTTAGCTGTGGTTTTAATAACTTGATTAAAAGTTTTTCTTTTTCTTTCTCTAAAATTGTCACTTTCGATTAATATCTTATATAGAGGGAAAATGCTAAATTTACCTCCTGAACAATTATGTAAATGTTTATTTACTTGTAACATTCTGAGTTCTTCAGTGTTTGTTTGTTGCCTATGTAAAGTCATACGTTTACATAATTCATTTTTTGTTTGGCCAATATAAAACTGTTTACAGTTGTCACAAATTATTGAAATATCACATTTTTTGAAACACAGTTCAATACTTTGTTTTATCTTAAATTTCTTACTGTTACAAAATTGTATTTCATTTCCTTCTATTAGAGAAGGACATGTCTTACACCTACTCCTGTTTCACTTTAGAAACTGTTGTTACAGTATTATTTGTCATGTCGAACTTTGAAGAGGTTAAGATGTTTTGAAGATTTTTTGCTTGTCTTTTACTGTTTATAATGCGCTTCTTTTCTAAAACACTGTTCATCCTTTCACTTTTTCGTAACACATTCTCACAAGATCGAATTGCTTGGGAAATATTGGTATTTTTGGGATTAAATGTTGTTACACATGGGATAACGTTTGTACTTGTTGTTAGCTGTTATGTTTTCTTCAGTTTTGGTGGGACCTTTTAATTTGGCTTTAGATATTCCGTATGTAATAATTTCATCTTGGTAATTCTGATTTTTAAGTCTTGTAGTTAGTTCTGAGAGGCGCTTTTCAGCAATTTTCCAAGCAATTCGATCTTGTGAGAATGTGTTACGAAAAAGTGAAAGGATGAACAGTGTTTTAGAAAAGAAGCGCATTATAAACAGTAAAAGACAAGCAAAAAATCTTCAAAACATCTTAACCTCTTCAAAGTTCGACATGACAAATAATACTGTAACAACAGTTTCTAAGTGCAAAGGAGTAGTGTAAGACATGTCCTTCTCTAATAGAAGAAATGAAATACAATTTTGTAACAGTAAGACATTTAAGATAAAACAAAGTATGAACTGTGTTTCAAAAAAATGTGATATATTCAATAATTTGTGACAACTGTAAACAGTTTTATATTGGCCAAACAAAAAATGAATCATGTAAACGTATGACTTTACATAGGCAACAAACAAACACTGAAGAACTCAGAATGTTACAAGTAAATAAACATTTACATTAATTGTTCAGGAGGTAAATTTAGCATTTTCCCTCTATATAAGATATTAATCGAAAGTGACAATTTTAGAGAAGAAAAAGAAAAACTTTTAATCAAGTTATTTAAAACCACAGCTAAATGCTCATTGCTTAATAATCGTTTAACAAGGTATATATATATATAAGTACATCATATTTATTACAATCTCTTCATTTTTAATTATGAAAGAAACGCTTGAGATTTTATTCAATCCAATTGTCCGTTTAATTTACCAATATTTATTGAGTAAAAATTGTTAATTACCATACAATTTGTGGCCAATAAAATCATTAACTTGTGAATTTTATTACCTCCCGTTAATAAATGTCATTAATTCACTGCCAGATTGTACGGATTATGCTCAATGTCCGTAATATTATAATTTTTCAGTATAAATAACCATATTGTGTTTGCCGGGAAATACGTTATCATTTAACGTTCCCGCTTTTTTTCATGACGTTACGTCATTTGTTTATATGTTTATTGTTTATTAAAGTTTCGGCTGAAGATATGCGAAGAAAGCATTGAAAGCGCTACCGAATTTACATAGAGTTTGTTATTTCTTAAACATTATAATTTTATCTATTTCAACACTGCACAAGGAACATTTATCACGTTTTAATATTTTACACTTGTGTAAGGAAGAAATAACAACGAAGGAGACCTTTGATTTGATATCAACTCCAGAAAAAGAGCACACGGCAAACACTAAACAATTATGGAAACACACATCTTAGAAGAGTTATCAAGTAAGCTAGAGATTATAAATATTACACTATGTGAACTCATTGATGTAACAAAAGATGGAAACAAAGAAGTGCTGAAAGCTGTCCATGGTATAGAAAAACGGTTATCAGAATTGTCAGGAGATTTAGATGAAGATAAGTCACATCTCACAGTAACTCAAGTAAATGATGAATTCATACCAGATGACACAAGTATTAGTAGTCAATCCTGGAAAATAAAAAAATCTATGATAAAACTATGGAAAACCTCACTTAATGAAAGAAAACAAGCATATTGGAACAATATAAAATTTCAAAACACGGCAGATATCTACGATAGTTGGAAGTGCAAGACAATACCTATTCTACCAAGAAAATACCGACCAAAGCTTATCCCAAATGAACATGCAGATGACAAAGAAATAAGAAGAGATACAGCTGTACGATTGTTCGAATCTGAAATCAAAATAATGAAAAATAAAGCAAAAAGATACAAAGATACATTTGATGAAATAGACAAGGAGATGATCGCTATCTTCAAACAGAAGTCAAATGGAGAAATATATGAAAAACTTCAACAAATGTGGACCAATGAATGTAAGAATGAAGAAGAAAAGTCATTGAATATCTGGGAAAAGAAAAAAGGTTGGTTAAATGATTATGAAACCAAGTATGGTAACGATATATTTCTAACAGAAGATAGGCAAAGAAACAAAAAAGAAAAAAAGCAAGAAAGAAATATTAGAAATGAAAGAATTCAACAAACTAGATTTTCAACAATCATCCGACCTGAAAATACAAATAGATCAATAAATACTAGTTCAGCAGTGAAGGCCCACGAAAGAAGATATAAACAATTTAATAGCTACAATGATGAAAGAAGAAACAACACTCAGAGGGGATATAGTCATTATAACAGAGGAAATGAAACAAATGGATATCAATATCGATACAATAACCGTCAAAATCTACCATCAAGACCTTATACAGAAAATGGAACAACGTATATTGGAAAAAATGCAAGAAAGTCTTTTTTAGGACTAACTCCATTCGTCAAAGATGGGGGAGGGAATGCAAATGTAAACAAACTCGTGAACAACGAAGAAACGATTCGGAAGGAAGTGATGTAAACCATGGATCTATTTTAAATAACAAAGATACTGCTAAAAGCTCAGAAATACACCCAAAGGTAATAAATCTTTCTTCCACTATAGAATTATCAGAAAGTGAAGTAAAATTACTTAGCAAGGAGCTTAAATTTACTCCTACTCCAATGGAAAATAAAACAGAATTACAGACTGATATAAAAGAATTTTGTCGAAGATTAAGGCTTAGTGAGTTTTTCCATGAAGAAGATAAAGATAATGATAGAAACGATATACCCTTAGTACGAAATAAAACTGGATGGAAACCTCCTACAAGTAAAGATATCTTTTTAGAAGAGGCTATTAATTCCACTTGAAAATAAATCTGATGTTCATTCTAATTTAACGAAGAAAGATAGATCAGCATTGAAAAGTATATTATCAAAAAAATCATTAATCATAAAAGAAGCAGATAAAGGCGGTGCTGTAGTTTGTATGGACAATGACTACTATAGAGATCACATTTTGAAAATGTTGAGTGATGTAAGTTACTATTCAGAGACAGATATAAACGCAGATTTAAGGACACGGAAAGAATTAAATGATATTGTAAATAAACACGGTAAAGGATTGGTAAAGGAGGAATCTACATATTTGACTAATTTTGAAAGTTCAACCAGCTTTTTTTACGGATTACCTAAAATTCACAAAAGTAAGAAAATTGAAGAGGCAATTAATAATAATAAATCTGAATACATTAAAGTTTCTGCACCAGATGATTTAAAGTTTAGGCCTATTGTAGGGGGACCTAACAGTGTTACACAGAGACTTAGCCACTTTTTAGACCTCATATTAAAACCATTATGCAGACAAGTTCCAAGTTTCATTCGAGATGACTTAGATTTCCTGAATTACTTGCCGGAAATTGTAGAAGAAGATTGCATTTTAGTTACCTTAGATGTCGTAAATTTGTATACAAACATTCCACATGATCGGGCTTACAGACTATTCAACACTGGATAGAAATTTTCCCGATAAAATAGATACTAGATTCCAACACCAATTTATATTGAAATCACTGCAACTTATCCTAAAGAATAACGTATTTTATTTTGACGGCAAATATTATATCCAGAATAAAGGAACAGCTATGGGTACTAAAGTCGCCCCAACTTATGCTACTTTGGTACTTGGATATCTAGAGAAAACACTCTACGAAAGAATATCAACAATACACGGAAACGACTTTTCAAACTACATTAAAATGAACTGGAAGAGATTTTTGGATGATTGTTTTTTAATAGTCGGAAAAAATATCAACACAGATGATTTATTAAGAGAAATAAACAATTTACG
This sequence comes from Ruditapes philippinarum, assembly GCF_026571515.1. Classification (NCBI taxonomy): domain Eukaryota; kingdom Metazoa; phylum Mollusca; class Bivalvia; order Venerida; family Veneridae; genus Ruditapes; species Ruditapes philippinarum. Next base: position 3,565 of record NW_026855766.1, on the reverse strand, counting down.
GTAAAGGATTGGTAAAGGAGGAATCTACATATTTGACTAATTTTGAAAGTTCAACCAGCTTTTTTTACGGATTACCTAAAATTCACAAAAGTAAGAAAATTGAAGAGGCAATTAATAATAATAAATCTGAATACATTAAAGTTTCTGCACCAGATGATTTAAAGTTTAGGCCTATTGTAGGGGGACCTAACAGTGTTACACAGAGACTTAGCCACTTTTTAGACCTCATATTAAAACCATTATGCAGACAAGTTCCAAGTTTCATTCGAGATGACTTAGATTTCCTGAATTACTTGCCAGAAATTGTAGAAGAAGATTGCATTTTAGTTACCTTAGATGTCGTAAATTTGTATACAAACATTCCACATGATCTGGGCTTACAGACTATTCAACACTGGATAGAAAATTTTCCCGATAAAATAGGATACTAGATTCCAACACCAATTTATATTGAAATCACTGTGCAACTTATCCTAAAGAATAACGTATTTTATTTTTGACGGCAAATATTATATCCAGAATAAAGGAACAGCTATGGGTACTAAAGTCGCCCCAATTATGCTACTTTGGACTTGGATATCTAGAGAAAACACTCTACGAAAGAATATCAACAATACACGGAAACGACTTTTCAAACTACATTAAAATGAACTGGAAGAGATTTTTGGATGATTGTTTTTTAATAGTCGGAAAAAAATCAACACAGATGATTTATTAAGAGAAATAAACAATTTACACCCCTGTATTCAATTTACGATGAATAAAAGTGAAACGAGCATGCCATTTTTAGATGTATTAGTTATGAAATCTGGAACACATATAACAACAGATATCTACAGTAAACCGACGGACACATACAACTACCTCAACTTTAAATCGTGTCATCCGAAACATACAAAGTTAAACATTCCTTTCAACCTTGCGCCAAGAATCATAAACTATAGTAAGAGAGAAACACTGCAAGAATAGCGCCTCTCAGAACTAACTACGAGACTTAAAAATCAGAATTACCAGATGAAATTATTACATGACGGAATTATCTAAAGCCAAATTAAAAGGTCCATCAAAACTGAAGAAAACATAAACAGCTAACAACAAGTACAACGTTTATCCCATGTGTAAAACATTAATCCGCAAAATACCAATATTCCCAGGCAATTCGATCTTGTGAGAAATGTGTAACGAAAAAGTGAAAGGGATGAACAGTGTTTTAGAAAAGAAGCGCATTATAAACAGTAAAAGACAAGCAAAAAATCTTTTAAACATCTTAACCTCTTCAAAGTTCGACATGACAAATAATACTGTAACAACAGTTTCTAAGTGCAACAGGAGTAGGTGTAAGACATGTCCTTCTCTAATAGAAGGAAATGAAATACAATTTTGTAACAGTAAGACATTTAAGATAAAACAAAGTATGAACTGTGTTTCAAAAAATGTGATATATTCAATAATTTGTGACAACTGTAAACAGTTTTATATTGGCCAAACAAAAAAATGAATTATGTAAACGTATGACTTTACATAGGCAAAAAACAAACACTGAAGAACTCAGAATGTTACAAGTAAATAAACATTTACATAATTGTTCAGGAGGTAAATTTAGCATTTTCCCTCTATATAAGATATTAATCGAAAGTGACAATTTAGAGAAGAAAAAGAAAAACTTTTTAATCAAGTTATTAAAACCACAGCTAAATGCTCATTGGTAATAATCGTTTAACAAGGTATATATATATAAGTACATCATATTTATTACAATCTCTTCATTTTTAATTATGAAAAGAAACGCTTGCGATTTTATTCAATCCAATTGTCCGTTTATTTACAAATATTTATTGAGTAAAAATTGTTAATTACCATACAATTTGTGGCCATAAAATCATTAACTTGTGAATTTTATTACCTCCCTTTAATAAATGTCATTAATTCACTGCCAGATTGTACGGATTATGCTCAATGTCCGTAATATTATAATTTTTCAGTATAAATAACCATATTGTGTTTGCCGGGAAATACGTTATCATTTAACGTTCCCGCTTTTTTTCATGACGTTACGTCATTTGTTTATATGTTTATTGTTTATTAAAGTTCGGCTGAAGATATGCGAAGAAAGCATTGAAAGCGCTACCGAATTTACATAGAGTTTGTTATTTCTTAAACATTATAATTTTATCTATTTCAACACTGCACAAGGAACATTTATCACGTTTTTTATTATATATATATATATATATATATATATATATATATATATATATATATAATATATATATATATATATATATATATATATATATATATATATATATATATTATATATTATATATATATAGAGGAGAGAGAGAGAGAGAGAGAGAGAGAGAGAGAGAGAGAGAGAGAGAGAGAGAGAGAGAGAGAGAGAAATGAGAGAATATATACACACATACCACCACATCGAGATGCCAGTCCAATAACGGCACAGCGCCTAGCAGAACAGTCATGAAAGCATAGCCACTGCTAATCCACCATCTACGGATCTACTTGATCTTACGGGATCCAGTTGACTTTCGGAAATAGATATATAGTTCTCTGGTCCCAATCAGTGAAGAAGACAATAAAAATGTCACCGTTGATTTGTGAGACATGATAACAGAGAACAAACTCTATATATGCGAATGTTGAGCTTGTTTCAATGTGTAGTGCAGTTTGTGACTGTATATAAAGCTGTTCTGAAACCATCATTTTTGTGATGGTGGATTAGCAGTGGCTATGCTTTCATGACTGTTCTGCTAGGCGCTGTGCCGTAATTGGACTGGCATCTCGATGTGGTGGTATGTGTGTATATATTCTCTCATTTCTATAACAATTTATCTGCATATATAATATTCTTGAATGTAAAGGTTAGATATTTTTATTTATTCATCCGACTGACACTCATTAATTATAGTAATTGTAGATAAACTTGTCGTGATTTATAAAAAGGAGAAAAAAGAATTATATCAGCATTTACAACAATTAAAATATAAATTGGTCAATTTTCATCATGTATCTAACAGTATAAGTTGAAATAAGGAATTCACGGAGCTGTTATCGTGAATTCGCGAATTCCGTATGTTGCAAACCGGGAATTCAGGAACTTATAAAAGTGAATTCATTAAGATGAAATCAAGAATTCATGACGTTGAAATGGCCCTATCGGTCTTTCGTACATTTTTTTACTTGATTCAAAGACTCAATTGATATATGACATTGAGAATTTTGCAACTGCTATGTATCGGATGAGTTTTTTTATACCGGAAGTTCAAAGGGGGTGGGGCATAGGGTAACACATTCAAAATAAAAGAGAAAGAAAAAAGAACCGGGTGAACCGTATGATGCTCCCCAAACAGGTTTTTGACACAGAGAAACTACTTCTTGTTGATATCTCTTGAAGTTTCAGAGTTATGTCCCGGACAATTGCAAAGCACAACTATTCAATAAAATCAATCTACCTACATGAAAGTTTCTAAATGATACCTCTTTGTGATTTCACAGTTATGTCCCGGACAAAGTCCAGAAATGTTGGTATGGAAGACAAAACTGTGAA
>NW_026855765.1:0-85932 GCF_026571515.1 Ruditapes philippinarum | reverse complement strand
CACGATCAAATCAGTAGCGTGTTGTTCACACTTATATAATTACCGTTAATTTGCAGCACGCTTTTGCTTATATTGTATCAATAAAAAAAACAACAGCCTGTCATTACTTATTTATATCAATAATTTATGATTAAAAATTACTCTTACAAACTTTTGATTTTGAAAAATCAAGGCTTTTTTTATTTTGCGAACAAAAATTTTGTCCACCTACTGCACATAAAGACAGACAAAAACAATGCCAAAATGAAATACATATCGTTAATTACATATCAGCTGTTGCCAATTTAGTACCATCATTATAATTCTAAAGACATTCATTTCATCCATTTGTTTCATATATTAGTTTTCAATATTTAGAAATTCTGAAAATGTGTCATATAAATATAATATAAAATTCATTGACATTCAATCATAAATTACTTTAATATTTCTCCCAATTTGCTAATTTATTATATTTTTTATATATTAAAGCATAAATCCAATTACACATCATTTTTATAAACTTCATCAATGCCCAAAATCATCACCAATTAGTCTACACTATATATCGATCTATATCGTCCGCTTTTTTCCTCTTTGTCTATATTGTCAGCGTTTTCCCTATATGTTTATATTGTCCGCTTAAGGCGTCCGCGTTTTAGACAGGCCCTATTTACTCGCCACTTCGAAAAATGTTCATTTTTCTATGAAGTTCACAGACTATTTCATTTTTTACAATGAATAAAAATGTTAAGAACATAAGGAATGAACTCTTTGGGATTTTGATGTCAGGATTTAAGAGTAATCACCTGTTTACCAAAATTGTCCTTTGCAGAACTTGTCCTTCGTTTGGTATTAATTAACCCAATCGTATAAAATCTACCCAAAACAATTTATCGAAATGAATTGTAAATTTACGAACTGTATTGTACAGTAGCGTTTTTATTTTCTCACGAATATGGATGTGTCAGGTACTCTTTGGTTTTGTCCGAGTGTTTTAAATATGGCAACCCTCTCAATTACTAACATAAATAGATGTTCGGACAATTTTTATTTACAGTACTGTTGTATCGGCTTACAGACAACTCACCCCCAGACAATTCACCCTCAGCCATTTTTTCCAAACAATTCACCCACCAGACAGTTCACCCCACATTATTGGAAAAATGACACAGACAATTCACCCCACATTTCTTTAATTTTAATTTTGATGAAATTCATCTTAAAATTAGAAGATGCAATAAACAAATTTGTTGTGTTTCTTTACACAATTAATATTTATAAAATATTTAGTCATATTTAAATTAATTATTATAATTTATTACTTAAAAATAATATTTGTTACTATGCGTTAATATTTTTACATATTATTTTACATACAAACTGTAAAAATTACAAATTCACCATAAATTTGTCTTCATTTGTTTAAGTACTATTGATTGCATTTTTGTTTTACAGTCTTTAATTAACAGGATTACTCAACACGAAAGAAAGAAAATGTACTGTGCATTTGTTGATTTTAAAAAGGCTTTTGACCTTGTTTATAGAAATGGTATCTGGTATAAACTGTTAAGTTATGATTTATCCTCTAAGTTTATAAATATGTTAAAAAGTATGTATAATAATGTTAAGATATGTGTCCGTTCCAATGGTAAATTGACTGAATATTTTGATAGTTACAATGGAGTTAAGCAGGGTGAGACATTATCTCCTCTATTGTTCATATTGTTTATAAATGATATGGAAAAGAGTGTTTTTGATATAAATGCTGATTTAATATCCTTAAACGATTTGCAAGTTTTCATGTTACTTTTTGCTGATGATACAGTTTTATTTTCCTATTCTGTAGTTGGTTTACAAACTTTAATGAACAAATTACATGTTTACTGTATGAAATGGAATATATCTGTAAACAGAAGTAAATCATTTGTTATGATCTGTAAATTAGGTAACAGGCAAGAACATATTGATGTATATTATGATAACACACGTTTAGATGTTGTTAGTAAATTTTGTTATTTAGGTGTAACATTGTCTGCAAATGGTAAATTTTTTGGTGCTCAAAAAGCCCTGTCAGAACAGGCTTTAAAAGCTTTGTTTACATTAAATTCTTTATTTGAAGCTGTACCTCTTGGTATCAGTGAAAAACTCAAGTTATTTGACTCAATGATACTGCCAATATTAAATTATGGTTGTGAGATCTGGGGGTTCCACAAAGCACCAGATATGGAAAAGGTTTATATTAAGTTTTTGAAATCAATTTTAAATGTTAAATACCAGACAACGAATGCAACTGTCTATGGTGAGCTTGGTAAAGTGTCTCTTGATATCTTAAGAAAAGAAAGAATTCTTAAGTATTGGTGTAAGATTGTTAGGTCTCCGGATACATTAATTCATAAATGTTTTATGTATGATAAGCTTAACCTGGTGAAAGATTCATGGGTTAAATCACTGCTAGATGATTTGGGTTTCAGTTATTTATGGAATAATGTATCTGTTACTGACCTACAATTAAGTAAGGTAATAGAATGTCTATATAGTCAATTTTGTCAGAATTTTTTTGGTACTTTAGACACTATGCCTAAACTTACTACATATAAAGTTATAAAAAGATGTTTTGATATTGAAAAATATTTGTTATGTGTTAAGGTGAATAAGCATAGAATAGCATTAACTAGACTACGGTGCTCTGCTCATAAACTTGCAATAGAAGAGGGTCGTTATCGAAACATTAGTAGGATGGAAAGGAAATGTATATTTTGTAACATGAATGTCATAGAAGACGAGTATCAGTTTGTACTTGTCTGTCCGCAATATCGTACTATAAGAAATCAATGTCTCCCAAAATATTATTGCCATTGGCCAACTATACAGAAATTTCAAGCACTGTTAACTTGCAGTCAATCTGGTGTGTTATGTAAACTTGCTAAATATGTTTTTCTGGCTGATAATAAACGTACTAGTCTTATTGATCAGTAGTATTGTAATTGGTGTAGAAACATAGTTGATGTAATCATAAAATAATGCTGCAGTAATGTTTGTTTCATACATACAATTGTTGCTACAATTTTTTAATGTTATGCACAAAAGTATAAGGGAGGTTACTCCTTTAATATGATGCATAATTGGAACCAGATTGTCTCCCTTTTGTTTTAGCCTTAGATCTATATGTCAATAAGTATAACGTTCTTATTGTTATTTTATTTTTATTTTTGATACTTTACAGTAACTTTGTTAAGTAGCATAGCTTTAACTAAAAATATAAACCAGTATTTGAACACACAGGCTTATGAAGGTAGCTGAAATGATAATTTTAAAGAATAAGTTTAAGTGAATATCCAAATGTGTATGCATATTTCACAGGCTTAATATCCTCTTACTGGCCTATCGAGAGTCGATGTGTACAAATATTGGTATACATACTTAATTTTACATAGTGTAATGTGAATTGATTATGTTAAATATCACAGGCTTATTATCCTCTTACTGGCCTATCGAGAGTCGGTGTGTACAAATATTGGTATACATACTTAATTTTACATAGTGTAATGTGAATTGATTATGTATGTATATATATTACCATGCTCTTCTCAATTATTGTAACCGCCGTCACCATGATAAATGGCGACGAACATATAATGTTCATATGCTGAATAAAGAATTGAATTGAATTGAAATTGTTATTATAAGATGACATATCAAAGATATTAACATGTGATAATCATTTGCTCTTTAATCTCTTTCATTCTAACAACTCATTGCATGCTTACGACACATCATCTACAAATAAATTTTGTGCACACGCGACCAATAAAATTGTTTTGAGAAGCTATTCAAGACCTGCTGTCTTGTGAAATATGACATTTCGAGTGGATGTTTGTATACTTTTAATAGCCCTTTATCCCTTAACACTTTTTTTCATCCTTAATTGATTATAAAGGAAGGTGTTAAGTGCTTCTGATGAAAGAGTGGATGTAGAATAAACAATATGTTTTTCAGCACTTTAAGATAATGGATAATTAAAGTATTCCTGTAGACAGTTGTACATGTTTGCATTATATATACAATAAAAATATCAAGACTATAAAATAAATGGTAGATAATATGTTTATGAAAAGTGCATACATTATGGGCATTTCCATCAATATAAACTATGTGCTATTTGGTGTGATTGAATAAAATAATATAATATAACAAATTAATATATATCAAATTTTGAAACTTGACTTGCTTGTTTTCTTCTTCTTTTCAACCCCTTTAATAGAATAATAAATTTTTTGTTGTAAATTAATAAATATACAGACTTTTTGATTTTTGTAACAATAAACATGAGGGGTGAATTGTCTTATCTATTTCGGGGGGTGAACTGTCTTGAGGGGTGAGTTGTCTTGGTTTTTTGGGGGGTGAATCGTCTGGGGAGTGAGTCGTCTTGTTTCCGTTGTATCATTCAATATTTATTTATATCTGGGAAAGAAGTTATCTTCTGTCCCAGTTTATATAATAAAAGTTCAGGACCCACTCCAGGTCATATATATCAAAAGACATGGAAACTATACAAATTTCATTACAACAAATAAAGATAAAATACACGAATATGATTTTTTTGGTAGAATAACTGAGTTAGTGTAAGTGAGTCTATAACCATGGAGGTGTACTGTATACTCAACATCACTATAATTTCGCCTCATCACTTATTTCACAGCAATGGCATATTTCCATGTTACTAGCGTTTTAATTGGTCAAAATTCACATATTTTAGTCAAAATATTTTAAACATGCATAGATTTTTATGTAAAACAAAACAACATTTTACTAATTTCTGCATATTAAAGTCACAATAGTTCGTCTGAAACAATCACCATCTTCTTAATGGCATTGTTTGTTGAAAAAATAAATTATGAGTTACAACCTTAAGATAGTTTCAATATTTAAAATTAAGCAATATAACATTTATCAATTTTAACTGAAACATGAAAAAACCATAGGTGTTCGGCGCGTGGATTGGTCACCACCCCGGGCCCCCTCACCCACTCTACAACCCTCCTACCTCTCAAAACCATGTAAACTGCAGTATTTTTCATTTTAAACATGTTTTAATATTTGGTATATGCTTTTAATTCAATTACCTTCATCTCCCACAAAAACTAAAAAATGATAAATATATATTAACTAAATGTTTGAAATAAAAAATTCTGCAGTTTACATCGTTTTCAGGGGTAGGAGGGTTGTAGAGTGGGTAAGGTGGGGGGGGGTGAGTTGGCCCGGGGGTAGTGACCAATCAACGCGCCGAACACCTGTGGAAAAAACTAGAGTGTTACACCATTTATCGCGATTTAAATGATGACATACCATTTTCAAAAAGGTATACCTATGGTCTACGTCAGACCTGTTAAAACTGTTTTTGATTGAATGCAATGTATGTTGTTGTCTCACTGTGACATTCAGTGAAATATACCAAATGTTGCAGCTGATGCCATTTTTTAAATTTAATTTCTTTGTTTATTTCCTTCTTGTTTCAAAGCGTTAAATATCGTGAACTAAGAGGAGCACAGTATATGTGTATTACATTTCTTACTATAACCTATAATGTAATTTTCGTTTATATACATGTATGTGTAGTTTGATGTAAATTAAATTTTTTGTACATACCACTCAAACATAGGAATTAAAGATATTGTGACAATGACAACACCACACCTGTTAGTAGAGATAAAATACACTCGTTACTAGAAATAATATATGCTCTCATAGAATTTTACAATTCCCGCATATGATAACAGTACACAAGTATATTAATAAGAATTCTGTAATGTTCTATAAATGTTTATTGATGTACATATAATCTCTAGTTTCTAATCTATAATATCTTCTTAAATTTACAATGTTTTTCATTATCTGTTATTGTTTAGAATTCACTCAATTTCAACATAAAATATATTTCCATTAGTAAGCAGAAAGTGACATTTTCCAACTTATCTCAGAATTACCATTAGAATAATTTTTACCAGTGTATATAACAAATGCCTTATCTCTCCATATTTGAAGGTGACCTCATTGTTAATTGACATGGACAAATCTCTCATATTCATATGACAACTGTTGACGAGTTACTATACCATTATCATATAGACTTTTTCTTGATGATATCCGATGATTAAGTTGGCTTACTACGACAAATGCAGGACTATCGTCCAAAATTTATGAGAATAAACATTGACAGAGTTACCATATCAAAATCATACAGACTGATTCTACAAGCAAGTGCCAAAAGATTGAAAGTAATAAGTAACAATATGACAACAAATGAAGTCTGAATTTTCACACAAAATTAGTCAATAAGTAAAAGCCTAACAAATTGCTTTGCTAAAATCACAACATGCATTATGGTGAAACAAATATCATACATGACGTCAGTAAACCAAATGTTGTCATTTGTTTTGTCCGCTCAATACTATGGCTCATTTTAATGCTGCACATTTGTAAAGTCGTCTCTCATTGGATAATCGAAGCGTTTAAAGAAACTATTTACACCACTGCTCAAGTATTTTTCCCAAATAAAAAAAGTTTGCTGTACATGTATTAAAAATCGTTACAAAGAGTCTTGACAGATTATTAGACTGCACGTTAATTGTGACGTTTATTTAAATAAACTTGCACGGCTACTTTCAATTTCTTGGGCATTTTTCGGTTTCCCCCAAATAAAGTGATTCTGCTGTATAAAGAATTATGACAGGTTATATTAATTCTGTTTGCAATGGTGACAGGACGTTTAAGCCCCAGAACATTTCTGCTATGGTCTTTGCACCTCCTAGACGTTTCTGTTCTTGGCTTTTTGGCTAACATATTTTGAAATGGTACAATAAAGAGATTAATCGGTTTGTGTGACATTAACTATTTTGTTTATATCTTCATTGGTCAACTGATTGAATTATCTTGAATAATCCAAATTATAATTCACAGACAAAAGTGGCAAATCAGTGGGCAATTAAATTACATAACATTATGTGTCAAATCATACCAAGGTCATGTATACTTATAATCCCATTAAAAATAATATAATTCTATATTAAATTGATAGCTGAAAGAAATATTCATTTTCTTTAAAGAATTTGATTTAGAAATTCAAAAATAGTAGAAATACATATCTCTACAGTTTTACTTATGGGATATTATTTTCTATACTGTATAATATATAAAATGTGTTAAACAAGATCAACAAGGAAAGGCGGCGTCCAATGCACGCAACCCCAATACGGCCCAGCAACAAGAACCAGCGGCAAGGAGCCCAGGCGGACCCCAAACAAAAACAGGACAGGGCACAAACCATGAATATTTTATCTTACAGTAGCCTTTTTATAATGTTGCATTTAGTATCTTTTGAAAATAATTCATCTGGCACTATTTTTTATCGGGCTCATGAGATTACAACGTTGCACAATCAACTCGAAGTGATTCAAATCATTAGAATGGAATAGAAATTTAGCCGACCTTCATCATGTAAAACTTTTAGATTCTTTCGTGTTTTGTTTGTAAGTTCGAGTTTTGTTCGGTAGATATTAGCCGAATTCGGTACTTAGTACTTAGTGGTATTTCAAGTTTCTTTGTGGTACAAACAAACCGGAAGTCTGTTATGTCAGCTGTCAAGTCGCAAAAAAGTTGGAATTAGCAATGTCTCTAAATAAAAGCAAAGAAAAGTCAGTGACAGCTGAAAAACATAAAGGTATATGTATATTTTGAATACAATTTTACGAATAGTTATCAGAGAAATAAGTAATGTTATTTAGAAATTACAGAAAACACTGTTAAACGCGCTGTTAAACAGGCTAGCTGGTGGGCTTATCACATAAAAATTAGATTTCTAGAAAAATAATTGACATCTTTCATTCTAACTTGTGTGTGTAGTCTATGCATAATGAGGGTTTATCCGCTCCTAAAGGAACAAAATGCAGCTTCGCTGGTCAGTACGGACCCCGCACATGTCGCCAGTTATTCCTTTAAAGAATTAATTTTGAAGCACATAGTGATGATAATTTACCTCCATGCAATTTCCACAAAGTATTAGCCAAAGATATGAATTTTGAGCCAAAAGTAGGTCACTGTACTGTCAATGAGAACCTAAATGTATAGTAACCTAAGACAATAATGAAAGGAGGTAGCCCTTAAACAGTTAAAAGGGCTGTTGGTGCCCCTTTGGTTGGTGCCAGCAAAAGGCCTGCCAACATAATGCTGTTCAAGCTGTCTATCCGTGCTAGGTGCTCATGCACCAAAGCACACCATCCTTGTCGACTCAGAGCCTACTTTGTAGGGCCATTCCCCTCGGCATTAGTCAGGACATCGGCAGCTGGTCTGCAGTACAAGTTCTGATCTTTAGCGCCATCCCAAGTCTTCAAATTTTCTGCCGACGCCCTATGCCTTCTCAGGGACAAGCACGCTCCGAGGGGAAGTGAGTAGCTCTTACTTGTTTTGTTTGTTAAAGCACTATATATGATGCAAATCAAAATAAAAAGATTTTGGTTGCCTTTTATTTTGTTATAATTATTTCCCTTTTCCCCCATTATCAGGAAACAAAATATTTTAAATTCATAAAAATTATTTTGTAATGTAAACTTCTTAACATAAACATGTCCAACAACGTCATTTCGCTCAATATTATTGCACCAGTATATTTTGATTAAATATCCTCTTTTCTGCATGAATATTTTGACAATTCTTTGACACTGAACATGATACTTTGAAGATTTCTCTGAAAGCTGAATGATATGAAGGCTGACAGGTGTTGGCACAATGAATTAGAGCATAAAGAAGTTATTTAACTATTTTGTTTTATACTTTGCATATGTAACATATTTTTTAAGGAATTCAAAAATTATGACAAAGCAGAAATCATCCACGCAAAAGTGGCAGTAACCAAATATTTTTCTTTCTGTTTATGTCATATATTATGCTCAATAAACAAGTAAAGTTTAAAAGAAATATCTCTATTATTTTTGTAGAAATATGATTTTTTATGTCATAAGCCTGATTGGGCATTTTCACCAGCCTGTTAAAGTTTTATGATAGGCTTCTTGACACATGGGCATTTTCACCAACCTGTTTTATGATAGGCTTCTTGACCCATAGTGTAGTCCTATAAATATGACTTCGCTTTGAGATATATTTACTTCTTGGCAAAGCAACGTCATATCGAAAATGCTCTTAAACCCATAGCACCTTCTGCAAGAAGATCTTGCTGAATTATAAACACATGTCAGCGTATAAATAGATCGACAATAGTATAAAAGAAATACCTTTTAACAAAATTATTTAAATAATTAAACTAATGCATTCTAAAAATCATGTTTAAATCCTTTTATTTAATTAAATTTCTTATACAGCCGATAAACAAATGGCCTTTACACAGTGTGCGAAATCTAATTGGCTAATTAAATGCAAGCGTTAAAATGAGTCAAAAGTTTAAAACGAAACATTTTTGAATGAAATATTTGCCCCTGTACTGTCTGCGTATACGAAAATATTTTTCTGTTCAAAAATTTGGAATCAATCTGTGAAATGCTTTAGTTAACCAGTATGGTGGATAAGGCAAAAATAAATTGTTGTTTTTATTATCCCCCCCCAACTTTGTATATAGGAGTCACCTGGTGGTCGGTCAGTCTGTCCAGCCGTCTGCTGCATTTTCCTTGTCCGGAGTATAACTTGAAGACTAATGGTTGGAATTCAATACAACTTCATACAATGGTCAAGCACATTGAGAGGTAACGCAGTGCACAAGAACCATAACTCCATCTTGACTGATTACAGAGTTATTGCCCTTTGTTACTTTTCCTTGTTCGGAGCATAACTTGAAAACTACTGGTTGGAATTCAAAACAACTTCATACAATGGTCAAGCACAATAAGGGGAAGTGCAATGCACAAGAACCATAACTCTATCTAAAGTAATTACAGATTCATTGCCCTTTGTTACTTTTCCATTGCTTTCTTTTGTCTGGAGCATAACTTGAAGACTAATGGTTGGAATTCAATACAACTTCATACAATGGTCAAGCACATTGAGAACAAGAACCATTTCGCTATCTTGACTGATTACAAAGTTATTGCCCTTTGTTACTTTTCCTTGTCCAGAGTATAACTTGAAAACTACTGGTTGGAATTCAAAACAACTTCATACAATGGTCAGGCACAATTAGGGAAAGTGCAGTGCACAAGAACCATAACTCTATCTAAAGTAATTACAGAGTTATTGTCCTTTGTTACGTTTCCATTGCTTTCTTTTATCCGTAGCATAACTTGAAGACTAATGGTTGGAATTCAATACAACTTCATACAATGGTCAAGCAAATTGAGAGGTAGTGCAGTGCACAAGAACCATAACTCCATCTTGACTGATTACAGAGTTATTGCCCTTTGTTACTTTTCCTTGTTTGGAGCATAACTTGAAAACTACTGGTTGGAATTCCAAACAACTTAAAATAAAATTTGATACACTTTTGATTAAAGCTTGAAAGGCAAGACAATAGACATTTTTTAGTTATTTTGCTATGTGTTTAGTAGCAATAGCTTTAGACGTCGGGGCTTCACCATAATAAACTATAGCAAGCTTGTAACGGCTTATAACAGTGTATTATTAGCATCCTGGTTATAAAGTTGTTAAAGAAAGCAAACAATAAACATAAAGAAAGCAAACAATAAACATGCATGATAAGTCAAGTATAAAGAAATGACATCATGGCTAATGGTTAAAAATGTCAGACTAGTTATCTAAAGGTTGCTAGCTGTATGGGTTAAAACCCAGTCAGGGGTAGACTGTTGTTTCCGTTTTAATATGAAACTACACTGATTAGAAGGGCAAAAATGCGAACCATTTAAAAGGTGACTAAATAACCATGCAAAACTTTTAAACAACCGTATAAAAAGAATTCTAAGATTTTAAACTTTAACAATAAGATAGCACATTTTGTTTGTATTTTGTTATACTTGACACCAATTACAAAAAATATCTGATTACGAAGTACCATTGTCTGATAAGACTGTACTTCACAAGATAATATAGCATGCAATTGGGAAAAAAATCAACTAAAATACAAAGAAAATGTTAAATCATATCATAAATAAACACATGTTATGTTAAAAAATAAAACCCTATCTTCGTCTGTTGGTCTTGAATACTAACCTATTTCATTTTCTAACCGGTTTTTAGCTAAAAGGCTAAAAACCAACCAAAGGCGTTTAAACGGAAAAACGTGACACTCCTACTGATTACTTAGTTAGTTCCAAGAATGAATTCCAAGAATGGATTGGAAAGTGTGTCTATCAGTTTTACTGTATAGCTTTGTACACGATTGAGCTAAATTAAAGTCTATAAACTTTGTACAACTTGACATGAATGAAAGGTATGATAATAATAACAAGAATTGTCAGTATTTATTATACTAAGCTCCACTTTATGATGAAAAAAGTAGAGCTATTGTCATGAACCACTTGTTAGCAGCATTGATTAACCTTTTTGTTAAGGTCCATTTTCTCTGAAACTAAGCTGTTCTCTTCTAACTTGATAAACATGAACACTACCTCAAACAAAAGGGCAACATCAAGTTGTAATTTGCAAAGTGTTTTCCTATCTCAACATTTTCTCCATTGGTTAACTTTTTTTATTAAGGACCATTTTCAAAAACTATCTAAGACTAAGGTACTTACTTTATTCTTGAAATACTTTTTTTTCAAATTTGAATGCTATTTAGCAGGCCAGGTAACTTTATTTTTTGTTTTTCAACTGATAAGTTCTTGAATATTGGGTATATATTTCATATATTATAATAACAAAGCCATTATTTACCTTTTAAGTTTATTTACTAAGAATATTAGTTTCCTTGAAGCTGTTAACAATATTCACTTTAAACTTGAATTACTTGTTGACTATCGCTGTGGGTTCGAATCCCGACAGGGACTTTGGATTCTTTCATGGTCTACCTCCACCATTAAAGCTGGAATGTTGCCATATGACCTATACTGTGTTGATGTGACAAAAAACCCAATCAAACAAATACTGTCAACAAACTTGTTGACTTTCAAGGACATGTAAGTCTCATTCTGCCAAGCACATTTGCAGAATTTATCCTCTTTCTAATTTGGCATGTTATACAGTAACAGTAACAATACTTCAATGTTTTATATACTTTCAGAGCCTTGCCACAAAAAACTAACAGATGTGGGACTATACAGTATTGCAGGGCTGTGTGCAGTTTCTATGTCACAATTGTTCAGTGAGGAATGTCAGGAGTAGGTTTTATTACTTATATTACACATATTTATATACATGGATACACAGTGATTAATATAGATGTGCGTCTTGCGTAAAATACGCATAAACATCGAAAAAGACGCACAGTTTCAAAATATGCTATTTCAATTTGATGCATGCAAATATGGTAGTTTATAATCCAAAATATCAGGATTAGTGATTTCTATGTACCGTTTGATTACTTTAATTTCATCTGTTGAATAATTTAATTTCCGATGATTACAGGTGCAAGACTCATCCCCCATTTGCTTAAAATGTTAAATCCCAAGCAGTTGTTGCTTGTGATCGATAACCGCCCATTATCGGCATTAGCCAATCAGAGCGTCCCTTTTGCATGAGAGCGAATCGCCTACAATGGTGAAATATAAAACGAAGTTGAGGAATGTATCATACATGTATATATACACTTACTGAAAACTGATTCATTTCAAGGATTTTTATTTCCAAAGTTTTGTATCACTGATATTCATTATATAGCCTATTGCTAAATTTATGATCATTTTTTCTGTAAAAATGAATTCATTGTTATAGCGTTGTCTACCTTTTAATAAAAAAAAGCCCCATTTCTAAATATCTTTACAACAGTCCAAACAGTGAAACAATACACGATTTGATACATTTATTATTTACATAATACTGAATTATACATATTTTAATGGAAGAGGGAGACATTAGAAACCCTATCGTTATGATAAGGTTAAAGTAGATGAAACATATTATACCATTTATAAGTTAGCACAGGAAGAAAACTAATGATATACCTGTAGTGGGATTCAAACTTGAACTTGTGAGTGGTGAATTATAAATAGTCAGCATAATTATTGTGTAAAAATTTAGATCTTTGTTAAAGTTGTGTATACATATTATGTTTCTTTTTCATTTTTAGGAACTTCAAGAAGAAAACACTTACGAAGATACTGCATGAGTTTGGTCAGCCAAAACAGGTAAGAAGAACAACAAAAATCTGTTAGTTTGTTGATAGTACACACCAGAGCACTGTTTAGTGAATGTAGCAACTTTTCAGTCATGCTAGGGTTGTTTGAGATTTAGAATCTGTCAGAAAAATAAGATTTTAAAGTTTTAAATGTGAAAATTGTTTTTCTTAGTGTTTTATATAGCCAGAAAATGATATTTTCCATGTTCCTAGTAAGTTGTTAAATGTTCAGTCTTGATAAGTGGGGAAAAAAAATGGTTTAGGGTTTAAGGTTTTAAATGAAACTAGTATCAGAAAATAAGATTTAACTTAACTAAAAAAATTATTAATGTTACAAAACAACAATTTTTCACCAAAATTAGGTGAAAGACTACATATTAACATGGAAAAACTAGATTTTGGGTGATTCCTGAGTTTTTCATCATTTTTTGTTAACCCTTTACCTCATATATAGTTACACGAAACAATGCACTTTCGACCCTCCCCCCCCCTTTTTTAGGTCTAAAATAGTGAAAAAATGTCCTATTTGGGCCCCAAACACATGTTTTCGTTTGAGAAATGTTGCAAAAAAAAGTGAGCATTTTTTCGACACCGCCCCCCCCCATCCAAAAGATACATCAGGGGGTTGCCAGAAGGGGGATGTGACCCCTTCTGTTTGGGGTGCGATGGTGGGGCGGAGTCCCCCTCATCGCCAAGAAAATTTTGGACTTGTGAGAGGCTAAAAATGACCCCAAGTCGATCATAAGGTAACGTGTAACCAACGCTGAAAAGCCTTTGACTCTATCTCAATCCCTTGAGAAGTTGCAGCACTTTGAAATCAATTTTGATGGAAAAAATCGAGGCAAAATAGTGATTTTTGGCAATTTTGAGATGTCCCCTCGTTGCCATGGTAACAGGAAATTTAAGACTGAGCATGTCGTTACAAAGGCAATGGTCCAGTCAAGATTTGTGCCAAGTTTGATTAGTATTGAAACATTTTTCATAGTTTCATAGCAGTTTGAACTTGTAAGAGGAGGCTTTTCAGTGAAAATGGCCATTTTTCACAATATGCTCATGGGGGAAAGGGTTAAGTTAGCAATTTTCTTGTATTTCTTGTACTTGTAATTTAGAGAACCCCACTTTTATAGATAGCAAATGATTCTCATAACACAGGAAGCAAAAACTGCTAATTACCCATAGTTGAATGCTAGCGGTCAGTGCTTCAACTTGGGTATCTGCTTGTGTCAGAGTAACCTTAAAAGAGAATAATGTACTACAAGAAGGAGCACCTGGGGTCTTTCTCAGTAAATCTGGAAAATGGCCATATAGCCTTTTCAATGTTGGTGACTTAAAATCCAATAAAATAGACATAGAATACATTGATGTTTCCTTTTCTTGCTTTTCAGAAGAACAAATTCAGTTAACAAGAGAAATAGAATATACGTGTAGTTGTATTATAAAGGTGCAATTTTGCTGTAAAATAGAATTGTTTATTATATACATATAAATGAGATATTGAGAAATATTGATGTCATAAAATGCATGCTTTCATTTTCTGTGTTTTCACTGTAAAAAGTATATTTTCCACTACAGTGAAACATATTTTCCATATTTTTACTGGTGTCTTGCCATACTACTTTCTTCTAAATTCAGCCAATAAACAACATTATAGAGGAAAAATCTTTTGAATTTAAAGGTCAAAATAGAGATATGTTATTTAATAAACAGAAAATTCAAGTTTTTCTATAAATATGACATTCGTTTTTTCTGTGGCTTATTGTGAAATTTTTATTTTCATACTGCCTGTATTAATAGAAAAAAACTTGAATATCCTCTATTATTATATTGCTAGTGAAGGTAACAAAAGTAAGGAAAAAAATTCCACTGACTCACTTTTATGATACATTCCAGACAAATGACTCGATGTTTGCCTTAATGGAAGGGGAGATAATGACAGAATGCGATGCCTTTGTAGACTCTTTAATGGCGGAGGAATGTTTGAAGGAGTCCAGACAACCCCTTATAGTTGAACTTATTACAATAGCAATCAACGAAGGTGAGAACCAAGTTCATCCTGTCCCCACTGTTTTTGTATAGTGGACTTGTCCATCTGTGAATTTTGAATGTTACAATATTGTAAATAAATATAGGATGTGAATGTGTATTCTTTTAGTTTATACAGAATTTATTTAAGTTTGATTGTATAGGGAGCCATAAGCTTATAGACTCACTCTCGAGCCTGTTCCTGGAACCAACCAGTACTGAGCAATTAGTGTAAAGTTTCTATCTCAAGCAAACAATGACTTGCCCCTGACAGGGTTTCAACCCACATTGTTAGAAAGCATAACATTACAAGTCAGATGTGTTAACCAATTGGCCATGGCACCTCAAGAATTGTTTTCTTTAGAAAATGTTTAAAATTGTTTTAATAACAACTCTGAGTGATAGGGACATTATTTGTGTTAAACTGCAGAGTTATGTCACTTGATACCCAGTTTTTGTAATAAATATATAATTGTTCTGCTACAGTAACATTGATTTTAAGAATTTCAGAATTTGATGCATGTAGACTTTATCGAACTCCTCAATAACATAAGATAAAATAGCATAAATATTATTTTCAGAAAATTACTGCATTGAATAATTGCATTGCATTGAATACAGTGTATTTTAGTTAACAAATACTTTGTGTTTATACAGGTTGCTATGATGCTCGGATGCGAGTATTAATCAAGCATATTGCCTGGCAGCTGAGAGTTACGTGGGATGATGTTGAGGCTATCGAGGAAGAATTTGCCGAGACATTAGAATATGATACATACGTAATGTCAGAGTAAGTTTTTACGAACTTTGAAATTTTTTGATTGAGTATAATAGTCTATGAGACATGGTAACTATTGTGCAAAATCATTTGAGTCGCGTCATGACAAAACCAACATAATGGGTTTGCGACCAGCATGGATCCAGACCAGCCTGCGCATCCGCGCAGTCTGATCAGGACCAATGCTGTTCGCTATCAGTTTCTCTACTTGTTGTATGGTTGGTAAGCAAACAGCATGGATCCTGATCAGACTGCGCAGATGCTGGTCTGGATCCATGCTGGTCGCAAACCCATTATGGATTGTGCATAATAAAATATAATGAATATATAATAAATAAAGATATATAAATATGATAAAAAACTGAGTGTCAGCAAGGGGTTTATGGACATATCTTTAGGAACAAGATTTGCAATAATTACTTTAAAATGATAATATTCTATCAGCCTTTTCTCTTGAATGTTATATCCACATTTAACATCTATCTCTACTATGTGTACATTTGAAAATTAAAAAAAGAGACTATGTAGCAGTTATAAAATTTTGGAGCATAATATATCTTTAAATAATAAAACAACAATAGATATAAATGGCATAAATAACTAAAGCCTGCAAGCAAATTTTTAAAAATACATTTATCCATGGGCAAAAGAAAAAAGTCATCCACACCCCAGTACAATGTAGATGAAATTCTATTTTTTCTGATAATTTAAGTCCTTCCAAGAGGGAGAGGTATATCTATGTGTTGTCAGTGTACATACACATTGTTCTTATTATTTCTTGTAATTTTATTATTATTATTATATTATTATTATTTAAATGTTAGATAGCTGATTAAAAGGCTTTCATTTTAATTTAGAATGATTTATAATTCATTACACTTTTTGTTTGTTTAATTGTTTTAGATTTAAAGTGACTATGTTATTGTTTATATTAAGCACTTTAAGGCTGTGCTGTGTTATTGTTTATACTAAGCACTCAAAGGCAAGCCTTAAAATTATATTTGTTTCCCGTCCTTTGACCCATGCCAGTTTTGGTAAAGTAGGTACCATAGTTAAAGAAAGATTTTCCCCACCCCCACCTACTGTATAAGTAGATATTTATGGGTCACAAAAATGTTCGTCACAAAGATTTCTTGAATTGTATACTGTTTGTGTGATATCATTAATTAAGCAGGTACATGTTAAGAATATGCAATGATTGTAATTCTTCTATTAATTTGTTTTATACCTTTCTTATCTATATAATTGTTTGAAATATACATAGTAAGTTTGATAAAGGACCCAATCACAAATTTCTTTATCATATTTTGAAACATTCTTTTGTTATATGAATAACCTATTGCATTATTAACACATATATTGTTTCTTTAAATCATTTGTGAATTGTTAAGACCAAACTTAAACAAACAAGCAATGAGGAAATTTTATCTCATTGCCAGAACAGTCAAACTTATTCTTGTAAGATGCTATTTGAAAACGTGTTTTCAAATGATAGAAAGATTGTCCAAAAATAAATAATTTTTGCGCAATTAAATTTTTGCGAATAATTTCATTTCGCAAAAATCACAAATATTTCCATGTCGCAAAACTAACCCCTTATACAGTATTTCAGTTGCATTGGTTTGTATTTCTTTTTTCCTTAAGAATTCCTAAAATGAACATACCGATGTTATATTATTTGGTACTGAAGATGGTCATTGATTTCAGATAACTTGCCCAGTTCATTCATTATAGAGTATTTCAGTTTCTCAATCCTCTTAAGACTAAACTCCATGTAAAACACTTGTTCTTACAAATGTACTTTACCTCTGTCAGCATTAATTTGTTCATATTGTATTGTATTGATTGATATTGAGAAGATTGTAAGGGAAACTTTGATGGCTAGTAAGCCACTTGTGTATGGTTGGAATAAAATGTTTTATTGATTAATGAAATCTACAGTTTAACTTCCTTGCACTTTATTTTTCTGTATATTGTACCATTTATAACAGATGTTTATTTTATATTTATTTATTATACTTACTTGTATTGAAAATGTTCTTTTATAATTTAAATATAAAGCAGAAGAACATAATGTCAGATGTAGGGCTAGTATTATCTTATTAATATACCAATATTAGAGAGGACGTTATTTGTACATGTACATCATTGCAGCAAAATCATGCATGGCTAACTGATATAAATATGGAATTAAGATTGATAGGGGTATTTCTGACTGCATCGTTGGAAGTTGACTAATTCTTGACTTTAAACTCCTAAAAACCATATTTTTCTCCAAAAAAAACTTTATACCAAAATGCCAAGTACAAACTTTCATACAACTTTCACCCATGTGAATAAATTATAGAAATGTTTAATGGCTTTATTATGACGGATTGCATTCAGAATACAGAATTTTTATTATATAATTACCACATTTATTGTTAAAAATCTACAGTATAAGAAAAAAGGGTAATGACAACATGTTATACAGGGAAATTTGATATAAATTTCATGCTTTTTTTAGAGAAGAAATGAAAGAAAAAGCAAAGAAATCCAGAAATAGAAAGGTAAAAAGATATGCTTTGATTGGCCTGGCAACAGTAGGAGGCGGAGCTTTGATAGGTAAGAAACTCCCATATTGAACTTTATTATTTCTGAAATGAAAGCAATGAGGTAAATAAGGCTCCACCCTGTTAGTTTAATCATTATTGTCATCAAAAAAACATAGTTGGAAGAATTTCAAATGTAAATTATTATCAGTCAAATAACTTATTATAAGTTCAATGTGCTAAGTTCTTAAAAATACAAATTCTTGAAATCTTTTTAATTGAATTTTACTGGAATTGTTAAGAATTATACTGTGTTTGTTGTAAAGTTTGGATCTCTGGTTGTAATTTCATGGTTGGTGATAATACTTAGATACACGTAGATGTTAAAATGAAATCTATATAGTATTACATTTATTAGTAAAAAATATAGACCTGAATTTTAATAATAAATTGATTTCTTTAAAATCATATATTTAAAAAAAAAAAATCTGTTTATGATTACTTTCAATGGTAAAAAGTGGAAATATTGTTTACTTGTAAAGGTTTGACTGGGGGATTAGCTGCACCATTGGTAGCAGCAGGAGCCGGGGCTGTTATAGGTGGAGCAGGTGCAGCGGCACTTGGATCTGCTGCTGGTGTGGCTATAATAGGGTCACTGTTTGGTGTGGCTGGAGCTGGCTTGACTGGTAAGTTATTTCTAGAAGGGGAATCTGTTGCTGAGTGGTTAAGGTCATTGACTTCAAACCACTTGCCTTTCACAACTGTAGGTTCTAATTCCCCAAGGGACTTTGTATATTTTCCTGGGAGGAAGCATATTTTCCTGGAAGGAAGCTATCCAGCTAGCTTACAGAATGTCTGTGTGTATATTCAGGTGCCAGCTTGTGCTTAAATTAATACACAAAGGGGCACCTATTAGGTTTTTCTACCCTCAGTAAAGCTGGAAAGTCACTGATTGACCTTAACAGTGTGACTGTGTCTATGAGACATTAAATCAAACAAAACAAACAACAAAATTAATATTACTCAATGTCAGATTGAAATTAATGATTATAACTTAAGGGGCTTGATTGTTAAAATGTATGTGGCTCTCAATAGATTAATGATTATAACTTAAGGGGCTTGATTGTTAAAATGTATGTGCCTCTCAATAGATTAATGATTATAACTTAAGGGGCTTGATTGTTAAAAATGTATGTGCCTCTCAATAGATTAATGATTATAACTTAAGGGGCTTGATTGTTAAAATGTATGTGCCTCTCAATAGATTAATGATTATAACTTAAGGGGCTTGATTGTTAAAATGTATGTGCCTCTCAATAGATTAATGATTATAACTTAAGGGGCTTGATTGTTAAAATGTATGTGCCTCTCAATAGATTAATGATTATAACTTAAGGGCTTGATTGTTAAAATGTATGTGCCTCTCAATAGATTAATGATTATAACTTAAGGGGCTTGATTGTTAAAATGTATGTGCCTCTCAATAGATTAATGATTATAACTTAAGGGGCTTGATTGTTAAAATGTATGTGCCTCTCAATAGATTTCTGGTCCTGGCCTTACTGAGGTTGCCATCATATTTCTTTATATATGAGCAAAGTTGGTGAATATCACTGTATGTTTGTCTGTCAGCAAAACAATTTTGTATTTCAGCCTTACTCTGGTTCTTAAAAATATTTCCCTATTTACTTTTGCACTGGGTTATCTAGATAATGATATAAATGAGTTCTAAGCCCTCTTAGTGTCTACTTTACAGTTTGTACAGATTCTAGTGAGGATAAAAAATATATCAGTGTTTTGGAAGTTTGATATACGATAGTTGTTTGTTAAAATGATGTTTACATGAAAGCATTGCAAATTATTTTGAAAATTTTTGTCATTTTAGGTTACAAGATGAAGCGGAGGGTTGGGGCGATAGATGAGTTTGCCTTTGAACCACTAACATTGATGGGTAGTCGACTGAATTGTGCACGGAGCGTAAAACAACTTCATATAACTATAGCAGTCACTGGCTGGATCAATGATAGATTACAAGGTATTCCAAACCTTTCATTATGATGATATACATAGTATTGTAATATTACAGTGGTTAATGTAAAAACAAGTGAAAATTTGCATCATTATTCGCTAGGGAGCGTGAACGAAAACTAGCTTATAGCAATGTACAAGCCCAATCAGACCAAGCTTGCAACATTTTCAATTTTGCCCTGCATCATGCTACTATGTAATACTTGTATATAAGTGTTGTTCTCAGCCCCCCCCCCCCCTCTTTTTTACACAAAAAGTATAAAACTTAACTTGAGTACAGTAGATCTAAATAATAAATGAAAGAAAGTGTTGGAGTACCACACTAAATACCATATTCCAGAATATACCGGACAAGGCGCTTGAATGATTAAATGTTAAAATCTTGCCTTTTCACCCAAAAGAATAAACTTTAAAATGTCTACTGGTAATTCATCTTTTCTTATCGATTTATATACGATAATGAATAAAAAATGTAAGAATCGACAGAAAAAGCGATATTTTTCTACTTTGTGATCATGAATTCTGCCAGGGTCTATTGGTACTGCTCCAACACTGAAGTGAGTTAAATTCAGTGACCAGTAATAAACACGTTTAATTTTCAGATTTTAGAATTCCATGGAGTGCATTGGCTGATTCTAAGGAACAGTATAGTGTGAGATGGGAGTCCAAATATCTGTATCAATTAGGGGAGGCATTTGACTATCTTCTACAGACTGGACTTAGTATGGCTACCACAGAGGCCTTGAAATACACCGTTTTATCAGGTACCTTATACTTACTTTAAAATATGAGTTTTATTGAAATTAGCAATGGAAATACAACATAATTATATGACTATCTGTAGCTTGAAAATTAGATTGAAGGAATATGGGGTAAGACAGTGTGAAATAGGGGATTGACCTGTGAATTTTCAAAGGGCTTACATTTTCTATCTGTTTAAACTGGGGATTTATATTAATTGATGTCTTAAACTGTAAAATATTTTAGGAATTTGAAATTTAAGATTTTCATGTCAAACTTGACTTCAAACTAATTACTTTCAGTTCCAGTGGGTTACATGTTAAAACTTTATTATGTATATAAAAAACAGGGATAATCAGTGCCATAGCCTGGCCAGCAGCGTTGATTGCAGCATCAGGGGCTATAGACAATCCATGGCATGTTTGTACACAGAGAGCTACTGAAACCGGGAAACAGCTCGCTGAGGTTTTATTAGCTAGAGAGCAGGGAAACAGACCCGTCACTCTGATTGGTTTCAGTCTAGGAGCTAGAGTTATCTTCTCTTGTTTAGAGGAACTTGCTAAAAGAAAGGGTATTTTATTTTTAATTAAGTTATATTAAGCTGTTTTTCTGAGTAGTTATCATATAGAGCCATCTATTGCAGGTCAGTCATAATTATAGAAGTATAATATTTTTCATGAATCAAAAACTTCCAAGATTTAAGATACTTTAAAGAAGCTTCAATGAGGTCATAAAGATTAAAAACATAAAATTGGAAACTCTTACTTTGATTAAGTGAAGGACTTAACTGGGAAAATCTGCAAAGATGAATAAAGGAATTTACTTGAAATTAAATTCAATATTGATGTATTGTGCAATTTTAAGCCTGATTTTAGTTAAAAGTGTTGCATATTTGTGTCATTTTGCATATCAAAAATAATTATTCTGGAAAAACTGAGCGGGAGAATGATCTGTTCACACAAGTTATTGGACCAGCCTTACATCAAATGGTACACAAATTTCAGAAAAATATTTTTGGTCCTGTCATGTGAAAGTGGAATTCCTTTAATGATGGTTTGTTTATCAGGTAACAGAAAAGGAATACAGTAAGGTTTTTATTTTCATAAATTCACTGGTAAATGATTCATCCCTATAAAAATACTGATGAACACTCACAAATTAGTGAAATGTAAATCAAATTTTAATAATATAATTTCTTATCAAAGTTTTCAATGATGTTATGTTATTTATGACTTCAGGTGGTGAAGGTTTGGTAGAAGATGTGATATTGTTAGGTGCACCTGTATCAGGGGACCCAAAAAACTGGCAACCACTTATCAAAGTTGTAGGTGGAAAAATTGTAAATGGTTATGCCAGGTGAGTTATTTGCCCACAATACACGTGGTCAAGTAAATACATGATGTTAAGATGTTGTCATTAGATTAAATTTTAATAAAAGAGAGACACCGTCAAGGTTTCATATTTATGCCCTTGATTGATTCAAATAAGTTTCTTTCATAGAACACATTGGGTATTGCTTTGAAAATTATAGCTCTTTTAGTTGAAAAAAATTACTGTTTGTTTTTTAGCTTGTTTGTTTTAACTATTATGATCCTTGCATTGTCATTGTCATCATTTTGCATAAATTTGAATATAGCCCATTATCCAATCATTTAAAAGTTATCAACTTTGAATATTTGCTTATCACAACAAAAGTGCAGTCGTTAGACAAGGGGGATAACTCTGAAAGCTATATTTTTTTAGTTATACCCGTTTCTAATTAAGTATTTTTGTTAAAACTAGTTGCACTTAACAGTGAGTGTTAACATTGCATGCATGCTCTTTTTTTTCAGACTCGCTACTGTGAACAATTAGCATACTGTTCTGTTAACAGCACTTGTCTATTACTAGTATTCTGTTTTGTTTGACTTATTTAGAGGTTTAATTTTTTATTGCAATTTAAGGCATCTGTTTAAATATTAAGCCTTTTCAGATAATTAAATTTACATAATGAATTCTGCTTCTTTTTATACAGAGGTGATTGGTTGCTCAAGTTTTTATATAGAACAGCATCTGTCACATTCCATGTAGCAGGTCTGTCCCCAGTGAAATGGGACAACAGAAGGATGCACAACATTGATCTTAGTG
This sequence comes from Ruditapes philippinarum, assembly GCF_026571515.1. NCBI lineage: Eukaryota > Metazoa > Mollusca > Bivalvia > Venerida > Veneridae > Ruditapes > Ruditapes philippinarum. Next base: position 62,495 of record NW_026855765.1, on the reverse strand, counting down.
ATATAGTAAGTTCTGACTCTACTATGTAACATTTTTTTTATGTTTAAAAAAACATTTGAGGATCTTTTACACATAGGTTAATGATGTTACTGTCTTGGAATACCCTGATATTACTTGTGATAATGGAACTACCCCGAGGTACTAAACGCATAAAAACATAAAATTTGAAAATCTTACAAATATCAAATGAAGCTCTTAAAATGGAAAACTATGCAAAGGATTCCACACATGATAGAATCCAGTCATTAATGGGATTCAAATAAACAGTGGTGATGGGCAAGTGAATATACTGTGGAAGTAAATAAAAAACACTTTTACTGAAATTATCATAAAATAATTATGATTTTGTTCCAGGGGATAAAAAAATTCCATTTTTCTAGAATTTATTCTTTTGTCTGTCTTTACACAGAACTGATATTTTTATGTTGCTTATGCAGTTATGAAGGAATGTTGATTGAAAGGAAGCAGATTTATATCATAATTTGTGTAAAATGAAGCGAAGAGATTTTATGATGTATATTACTGTATACTCATGTTATCTCGAAGACTGGTTATAAATGGCCATGATAAATATTTGCCACTAATAAAGAGTAATACCAGTCTGAAAATGAAATATAATTATTAACTCTTTATTATGAATATTTTAAATTTTTATAATATTTTTAGATTGTTGGCCTTGATAAATATTTGCTTTTAGTAAAAATAATGAGCATTTTAAATTGTATGATATTTTCAGATTGACGGGCATGGAGATTATAAAAATAATCTAGACATTATTCTAAAAGCTGTTGGTGTTCGCACAAAAGATGAACTGAAAATTACACAGAAATTTACAAAAGAAATTGGTGAATTAAAAGAATTCCCTATAAAACCTGATGTTGAAAACGTGAATGGAGCTTGCGTTACAAACACAGGAAACGTTAGGGAATCAAACTCTGAAAGTAGAAATGACAATGAAGCCAATAAATCTAGAACTTCTAGTGAATTGAAGCTTGAAGACTCAAGTTTAAAATTTGTGGACATGGGTGAAGCAGATACAGGCAGCAAAACAACAGCAACAAGTGAAACTCCTTCCAATGTTCAAACTGATGATAATATTACTAAAGGAGTGAGAGAAGACAGTCATGATGAGCCTGCAAGTGCAATTAAGAAACAAAGTGCAATTATTGACAAAACATCTGAGAAAAATTTAAATACTCAGGGAGACTTAAGCAATGGTGAAAGCATTCCTAATAAAGATGGACATGAAAATGCTGGTGATAAATCTGGAGATGGTTTGAATAGTATGGGGTTTGTATGTGTGACAGATCAGGACAAGTTAAAGAGCAAGGATACTGATAAATGTGTAACAGCAGGAGATGAAGATGAAGAAGGGTGTTACTTTACAGATTCAAATCCTGAATCTGATGAGGAAGATGAAAATGTAGTAAAATCATAGTTATTAACCACCTATACCAGAACATATACACAAATACTTTCATTTATTTGCGGCAGGTACTTTACTAGCAAATATAGATATACCTATTAACCACCCAGAATATGATTAATACTTTTGACTCAAAAATGAAATAAACCATATTCACATGAATTTAACTTTCCTGGCAAACATTTTTTTTCTGATAAAAACCATCTAGTTTTTAGGAAAAGATAGTTGTTTTAGATAATATTCTTTGCTAATTGAAAAGAAATCAACTGTTATAATAAGTAAATGCCTTGTGGCAAAATACTGTAACCGTGGTACAAGTTCTTTGGTTTAAGGAAAAATAATATGTAGTGTTTATTCTTGAAGCTATTTGATGGCTCAGTGCTTGTTGTTATTGTTGCTGTACAAACTGAAGACAAATTTATATGTAACTTGATTATTATATACATGTCTAGAAATGTTCAGTTCTTCAGCAGAACATACTCTTAGGGTTTGCAAGATGTAGACACAAATTACGCAACAAGTGATCTTAAGAACTCGGCAAAATGTAGCTTTAGAAATAAACTGTACAAGATGGTTTGCCAAAACTACTGAAAGAAATTGGTTGAAACTTCATACACTTTTTTGAGAGCATAATAGGAGGTCCCTGTTCTACACCCATAACTGTAACATGGACTTTAACAGAATTATGGCTCTTTTTGAACGTGAAAAATTCTTCTCTTGTTTTACAATCAAGCACTGAGAATAGTTGTGCACGCTGTTCTACTGACAGGTCTTGTTGTTACAAGTTTTTGGAATAATTTATATAGCCTATTTAGTATAACCTTAACATAGGTATAGTTATTTTATTTTTCACATTGATTAACTGTATCTTGTACAGGACAGAAATTTCTCGCACTTCACATAAATTATGATCATTTAATTATATCATAATGCAGTTATTTAGTATCATTCATTCTTGTGATAACCTTATATTTTTTTCTCAAGATATTCTACAAAAAAAACAGATAATGGATTTGTTTTAAGAATTTTTTGAAGGCATTGTTATATAAACTGTGTTCATGTATCATACATTTTACTTATGATTTTCTTATAAATATTTATCATTGGTGCTTTTAATAAAAAATAATCATATTTTTGTTTATATAATCATAAGAGGTATCTCTATCAGGAAATTATATTGTTTTTGATTTGATTCAAATAGGCCAGGCCCCGTGTTCACAAAGATTTAAGGATCATGATCAAATTTAAAAACTGAAATATTCTCCATTATTTATCCTCATGAATTAATTTTACAGTAATAACTTAATAAAACTGGACCTGAAATAGCATGTTTATGAAACTTTAGAATGAATTTATTGTTATTTTTAGCTCACCTGTCACAAAATGACAGGGTGAGCTTTTGTGATCGCTTTTCGTCCGGCATCCGTCCGGCATCCGTCCATCCGTCGTCCGTAAACTTTTACTTTAAATGACATCTCCTCATAAACCACTAAGCCAATTTCCTCCAAACTTCACAGGAATGTTCCTTTGGTGGTCACCTTTGAAAATTGTTCTAAGAATTTAATTCCATGCAGAACTCTGGTTGCCATGGCAACCAAAAGAAAAAAACTTTAAATATCTTCTAAAAAACCCAAAGAGCTAGAGCTTAGATATTTGGCATGAAACATCTTCTAGTGAGTGTCTATCAAGTTTGTTCAAATAAAAGCCCTGGGGTCAAAATTGGCCCCGCCCCAGGGGGTCATTGATTTTCCCTATAGGCATATAGTAAAAACTTAAAAAATCTTCTTTTAAAGAACCAAAAGAGCCAGAGCTAAGATATTTAGCATGAAACATCTTCTAATGGGTGTCTACTAAGTTTGTTCAAATAAAAGTCCTGGGGTCAAAATTGGCCCCGCCTTAGGGGGTCATTGATTTTCCCTATATACATATAGTAAAAACTTGAAAAATCTTCTTTTAAAGAACCGAAAGAGCTAGAGCTAAGATATTTAGCATGAAACATGTTCTAATGGATGTCTACCAAGTTTGTTCAAATAAGAGCCCTGGGGTCAAAATTGGCCCCGCCCTGGGGTCATTGATTTTCCTTATATGTGTATAGCAAAACTTAAAAAATCTTCTTTGAAAAAACCAAATAGCTAGAGTTTAGATACTAAGCATCAAACCTCTTCTAATGAGTGTCTACCAAGTTTGTTCAAATAAAAGCCCTGGAGTCAAAGTTGGCCCGCCCTGGGGGACATTGATTTGCTTTATATGTGTATAGCAAAAACTTAAAAATCTTCTTTGAAAAAACCTGAATAGCTAGAGTTTAGATATTAAGCATGGAACATTTTCTAGTAAGTGTCTACAAAGATTGTTCAAATAGAAGTCCTTGGGTCAAAATTGGCCCTGCCCAATGTGTGTCATTGTTTTTGACTATATGTGTAAAGAAAAAACTTGACCAGCTAGACCTTAGATGTTTAGCATGAAACATTTTCTAATGGGTGTCTACCAAGTTTGTTCAAATAAAAGCCCTGGGGTTTAAACTGGCCCCGCTCCGGGAGCGACTTCAGGGCTATCATGGCCCTCTTGTTACAAGATATGGGTATTTTACAGTTGATCCAAATTTTGATCTTGATCCTAAAATAGATCCTCATTTTGATCCGATTATTTTTGTATTTGTTTTGTAATTTGTTGATTTTATCCCAAAATAGGTTGGTTTCTTTGCAAATAAGCAATTATTTATATTTCGAATATTTACCATTTAATTCTAGCATAATACGATCAGTTTTAGTTTTATAAAACAATGAAAATAAAGTCAGGATCAACTGATCCTGATCTTTTCTTTGTGAACACAGGGCCGGGTTTTTATGAGACTCAGAAGCAACAAGTAGTATTTTCTAGCGCAGTCCAAAGTCTTGGAGCTGATAAGAAGAAATAGATTAGGACTCAATGTTATAAAATATTTCCTCAATTTTCAGGATTTTCATTGGCCAATTGTACACTCAGATACCCAAGCTGAGAAATTTCTTTTTAACATCATACCCTGAATTCTTGCACATCAGACAAGAATATCTACTGTTTACAATGATGCTAGAAAAACCTGTCTTACACCTACCATGTAAGACAAGTCACTTGCTTTGATTGATGTCATTCCCGCTTGCCTTTCATGAATGATTTGCATTCTTAGAATGACATCAGTTTGACATTATGAATGTTGTAAATCCATATGCTTCTATAAGAAACTAGAAATGTGTCCATAGGACACAGATACCCCCACACGCCACTGTTCTGTCAATCTTATGACTCTAGGTCAAATATTTTTTGGACTACATGTGCCACAAGTAGAAAACTAAAATTCAACAAAGGGCCATAATTCTATTAAATTTGGTCGCAGCAAAAATTCCTTCCTTTACTACCATCTACACATTAAGGTTGTTAATCCCTGGAAGTTTAAGCAAAATCTGCCATCCGGTTTAAGAGGAGTTGCGTTCACAAAATTTCTACATAGTATATAATGAAAAAATCAACAAAGGGCCATAATTCTGTTAAATTTGGTTGCAGCAAAAATTCCTTCCTTTACTGCCATCTACACATTAAGGTTGTCCATCCCTGGAAGTTTAAGCAAAATCTGCCATCCGGTTTAAGAGGAGTTGCATTCACAAAATTTCTACATAGTATCTAGTGAAAAAATCAACAAAGGGCCATAATTCTGTAAAATTTGGTCGCAGCGAAAATTCCTTCCTTTACTACCATCTACACCTTAAGGTTGTTCATCCCTGTAAGTTTAAGCAAAATCTGCCATCCGGTTTAAGAGGAGTTGCGTTCACAAAATTTCTACATAGTATCTAGTGAAAAAATCAACAAAGGGCCATAATTCTGTTAAATTTGGTGGCAGCAAAAATTCCTTCCTTTACTACCATCTACACATTAAGGTTGTTCATCCCTGTAAGTTTAAGCAAAATCTGCCATCCGGTTTAAGAGGAGTTGCGTTCACAAGATTTCGGGACGGACGGACAAGTGCAACGCTATATGCTCCCACATTGTGGGGGCATAAAAAGTGCTAAATGAAAATAGTAGTTATCGTAATTTCTTTCCTTATGATTAATTTGTTACATGGAAAAAAAGAATTAGACATTTGCTGTCATCTCAGATACGAATATCTAGCTCTCGGTTTTACTCGGCAGAGCCTTACTACCGTAAACAGTTACCCTCGAGCTAGATATTCCGGCCTGTATTCTCGTACAATTATTGTTTTATAACATACCTCAATGAATTTAAACTATATATTCAACTGTTACTTATTGCCACAATATCATCAATGTCATTCTGGATACATTTGTATACATAGTGGATAGTAGTATTTTTATGTCAAACATGTATGTGATACATGCAATAAATACACTCCTAATCTGTATAATAATAAATAATTGATTCAAGACCAGGATTATACTAAAATCTGATAATCTGTTAGTTTTTTAATCAACAAAATTTGCTCATAATTTTGAAGAAAGAAGTGTTTATTTACAACTTTGAATTTTCATAGCAGACTTACTTTGAGGACTTGTAGCTGAAAAGAAATATTGAGGCTACACTCAGATAAGTTTCCATGTAAATATTGCACATATTATTTTTTTACTTTGCTAGTGTATCAATGAGACCACCTTGTTTTCATTATGTTTCTTCATTTTTTATTAAAATGCTATTTGTTTAGATTTCTGTTATTGATTTGTTTAAAGGGGAAATGCAATATTTTGAAAAGCTGCTGTTTAGTCATATAAGCTTGTTTTGTTTTTTCTTTTTGCTGTTTTTGTTGTTTTTTTAGCCCACCTGTCACAAAGTGACATGGTGAGCTTTTGTGATCGCTTTTCGTCCGTCCATCCGTCTGTCGTCCTTCCGGTGTCCGGCCATAAACTTTTACTTTAAACTGTTATAGACATCTCATAAACCGCTAAGCCAATTTCATCCAAACTTCACAGGAATGTTCCTGTGGTAGTCAACTTAAAAAATTGATCAAAGAATTTAATTCCATGCAGAACTCTGGTTGCCATGGCAACCGAAAGAAAAAACTTAAAAAATCTTTTTTAAAAAAACCGAAAGAGTTAGAGCTTAAATATTTGGCATGAAACATTGTCTAGTCAGTGTCTACCAAGTTTGTACAAATAAAAGCCCTTGGGTCAAAATTGGCCGGGGGGAGGGGGGTCATTGATTTTCCTTATTTGTATAAAGTAAAAACTTAAAAAATCTTCTTCTAAAAAAATCAAAATAGCTAGAGCTTAGATATTAAGGTATAAGGACCCTAATGGGCACTATAAGGAACTGAAAAATTGACATCATAGGTCAGATGTATACCTTAAAGTACACCTGTATGCAAAATTTAAACAAAGTTTACCGTACGGAAATCAAGTTATGGCCACTTTTCTGAACTCAAGCTAGGATGTTATGAGGGCCCTTTTTTAGAAATGAGGAATCTTTAAATAATCTGCAATAACTTTCTAATGAAAAATGTTTTCCCATTAATTTTTGGTAAGAAACAAATAGTACCATTCAGCTAACAATCCACATAAGCAAAATTATAGTTTCTACATAAAATTTATGAAATCTGTATAAAAAATGTTACCCTACCCCACCCATTTTTACCACGTGTCTGACCATTTTTCTACTTAGGGAGCCTAATTTAAAAAATTCTTTAAATTTACCCAAATGAATGCCTGTTTTCAAAGTTTCCCTAAATTTTTAAAAAAGTATATTGGTTGATCTTGTAAAATATGAAATACTTTTACCGTCTAGTTTTGATTATATTACACTTTGAAAATATCAGGTATCATATTTATTACTAGATTTAGCATAATTTAGCCAATAAATACCTATATAAATTAAAAAATCAAAATTAAACACTTTTTTCTTTCCAAATGGGACATGAGAGATACATAAATAATGTTAAAAGAAAAAAAGAAAGAAAAAAAAAGTTGACCCTTCTGGGGATTGAACCCATGGCCCTCATTTTCAATGTAGTTAACAGTAGTTCTAGCCTATTTGAATACTCTTCAACGCGGAGGTAATGCACCTTAAGCATGAAACATCTTCCAGTGGGTGTCTACCAAGTTTGTTCAAATAAATGCCCTAGGGTCAAATTTGGCCCCGCCCCAGGGGGGTCATTGTTTTTTCCTTTATGTATATAGTAAAAACTTAAAAAATATTTTTTTAAAAATTATGTTGTCACCAAAAAAAATCTAATTCAGCACATTTTTTTGGTCATAAGATTGTCTGCTGTGATTTTCTTAATTATGCCTTGTTTATGGAACTCTCACATGTTCCACATGTTCCTGTGATATATTTTGTCTCAAGAATCCATATTAGATTTCATTATAATTTTATATTCTCCATATAGAATATCATTTTATATTCTATTAGCACTGTTCAGATTGAATTTAATGAATGTTGTGAATGTTAGACTTTGTTGAATTGATAATCATATTAAAACCATCACTTTATATTATATTATATATGAAATCATAGCTTTATTTCTGATTTCTTTTCCACTATTTAACAATATCTACACAAATGTATTATAAACCAGGAAAAGATTTTGATTTGTCAGAATATTTTCCTATTTCTTCATAAATTTTAAAGCTGAATGCCTCCAGATGAACCAAAATATTTCAAGAAAACCAAACTTGAGTAAAAAGTACTGACATTTTAAGAAAAGTTTCAAGGTAAAAGTTCCATGTGATTTATGACCCATTTTGCAGTATTTTTCACCATATTTCAACTGTGTTACTAATGCATTCAGGTTTATTTTTGCATATTTTGACTTCTTTTTGGTAAATTTACTTTGGTTGCAATGTGAAAATTATTTTCTTTGTTTACTTCAAAATATTTTACTTTTTGATACATTTTCGGACTTTTTTTTAATGAAAATTAGCAAATTTAATCTGGAGGCATGCTGCTTTAATGTACAGGTAATTATTAAAATAGTATAAGCCTTAATTAACTTGAACCACCTGAGACCATGCAGAGTTTTTATGTGTTATAATATAGCTTTTTATAAAGATTATGAATTTTTTTATCAATAAAATAACTTTGCTACAAATGTTGTTGTTGTTTGATTTGCATATAAATCTGTTTGAAACTTCACCTAAAATAAATGGAGTATGATAAAGAAGATGAGGTTGAATTGAAAATGATTGGATTGTTCCAGGGCATGAGCTGGGACACTAGGTTGGAGACCAAAATATTCTATGGAGAAAAAAATGCCCCTTCAAAAGACAAAAAAGAGGCAATGCTTTGGAAGTGTTTTGATATTCACTGAGGTCAATCAGTGTATGCTATCTACCATACTAATGAAGTGCAAATTTGTATTGTCCGCTGGGTTGTGTTTGACATAGAATGTCTTCAGACTGAAATCAGTCTTGAGACCAAAGGTGAGACATTTTTGCATTTCAAAGAATATGTCAACATATTACTCCTATGTTTTGATTAATTTCTGAATTGCAATGTAGATGAACATTAACACATTGCAGATCAATGTGCATATTGTTGTATTTCTTAACTTTTCTCTCTTAAGACTTTGACTAACAATTAAATGTTTGTCGAACTGGTCTTACAATGTAAGTTGGTCTTACATCCTAGGATTTGGGACCAATACGTATTTTCGTTTATAACAGTTCCTTTCGCTATTAAGGTTAAAATAAAGACGCAGTATCGAATTATTTTTATTTTGAAAGTGTTTAATGGTAGGCCTACATAATAGTCATTTCTTTCCATTATTTTTTATGTATATTAAAATTATTAAATAAGTATTATGTCGGATAAGAGGACCTTTGTCAAAAATTATAATCCGAATATTTGTCTAACGTTTGACAGCGGCCTTGACCTTACACTTACCTAGAGGTTGATTAAAATAGTTATTGACATAAATATCTACTGTCATGACTTAAAACCTTAATATACAAGAAGTAAAATGAGGAACAGAAGTAATTCTGGCGTTCGGCTAGATTATTTTCAGCGTCTCGTGAACAAAACCATCCTCAAACATCAGGTAAGATAAAACTGTCAGTCACTCATTGATATTTTTTTTTATAATTTTTTTTATTAGTAGGGTATTTCCATCACTCTTTAACTTTTAATGTTGATAACTGCTTAATTTTCTGACCAGTCTTGATTGCTTGATTGTATGTATGTGATGATCCTCAATCAGTTCATGTAAATTAACTAGAAAGATTCTATTCAAGTTTGGGATTTTGTGGCCATTTGATTTCAAGCCACTTAAGTTGCCATTCACAACAGTTGTTGGTTTGAATCCCGTGATGGACTTTGAGAATTCTTCCCTATGAAGAAACTATCTAGCTAGCTTACCTAATGATTGTGGTTCTACCCCAGGTGCCCTCTTGCAAACCCGAAAATTGCAAAGAAGTGGGACATGACTCTTCAAAAACCAGTAAAGTTGGGGAAATGGCGGGGATAGCTCAGTTTTGGGTTTGACCCCTGATTTTTAAATCCCGAGGGCCTGGTTCGGTCTTAGGTAACACCCTTTAACTAGTCAGGCTAGTGTTTTCACCTACCAGAGGTGTGCTGGTTTAAAAAATCCAGGGAAACCTTGCAAACTTCAGTGCTATACTCTGGGATGTAAAAAAAAACCCAAAGGGGCCCATTCAAAAAGAGCTAGGGACTGGGTTTTTTTGGGTTTTATGTAGGGCCCACCTTTATCTGTCTTGAAGTGGGCGGCGTGAAAGGGAAATTTTTTCATTAATGGAAAATAGATAAAAATAGATAAATCAAACCAACTTTTTTGAAACCCTTTTAATGTGGGTGTGACTTAAACCCAGTCTTAGGGGGAAAATAATCATCAGGACATATCAAAATTGAATATTTGGAAATGGATCATCTATAGAATTGATGGATCAAGAGTGAAACCATCAAGTGTGATTCATCTTGGGAGTGAAATGTCTTCAGTGTGAAATATCTTGGACGCAAAATGTTCTGCATTCTTCTTTCATTGTTTTTTTGTTCAGATTTTAAAGTCAATATTAGGTTATATTCCCAATTGAAAGTAGTATATTTTTCGCATTATGCAGACAAACATTCCCAGTTGAAATTAAAATAAAAAAAATATTTGAAATAAATGATATCAAGAGATATTTCAAGGAACATACTTGAAAGTTCCCATGTTTGTTTTCATTTAACCAATGCTAAATGTCTGACATGCAATTTTTCCTGATTTTTAGCAAAACACACAGTAATTTTTAAACCCAAAATTCTGACAAAAGTCAACACTTGTATTTGGTAACACAGGTTATTGACATAAGATTTTACTATAGATATAAATGATTAATTTTGACATTGTATCCAACAACAACAACAACAACAACAAAAAATCAACAAAAAACATGAATAAACAAATCATTGGCAACTTTGTTAATTTATAATGCTACCCTGAAGCAGAAAATCATGTCTTGGCTAATTCTATAAAATAAAGATGCTTTGAATCTAATGAATATTTAATGATTCAGACTTTAATAGCATTTGAATTTAAGTAATAATATCAGTTTATGATTAGCAAAATACTGACCATTTAATTTTTGTTATTTTTTCAAAATTTAGCATCCAGTAACAGGCTTATTTCCTGCTACGGAACACAACAGTCATGCGTGGGTTAGAGACAATGTATATTCAATCCTTGCAGTATGGGGACTGTCCTTGGCTTACAGGAAGACTGCAGATCTTGATGAAGATTTAGCTAAGGCTTATGAGCTGGAACAGGTATATTACTGAACATGTTCTTAAAAATGTAAAACTGCTTAAAAATGTATAAGAAACCTTTGACTATTTTTTATTGATTGGAAACTCTAAGATGTGAATTTTATTTATATAGATGTATTTGTATTTTTTAGTAACTATAATTTAGATATAAATACATAAAGTCACTAAGTTTCTTAACTTTATTACATAGTTTACAATTTGAATTGTTTTTACAAAATTATTCTACAAAGCATAATAGTAGAATACAGCCATCTGAAAAGGGGAATTAAGCTTCTTTCGTTCCACAGCAGTTTATCAAATGGCTTAAGTGGCAAGGCAGTGTAACTCCAATATTGCTTTGCCATTTTTGCTGGCTTTTTTTTGTCATTTTATCTTTGTGTTTTTTTTGGCTGCTTTTCTGTTACAAGATTAATTCTAAAACATCAAATTTCTTATCATTTCTCTTGACATAGTTTCTATTAAAATACAATCTCTATTCAGCAAGCCTCTCACTAATTCATTTAAAACATGCTCAAAACGTAAAAGACAAAGGTATGCCTTAAGTCTAATTAAATCTCATATATAGCATCATCTAATCAATATGACTATTTGATTTTTTACAGTCAGTTGTAAAGTTGATGCGAGGTCTAATGAGGAGTATGATGCTACAAATGAATAAACTAGAGAAGTTCAAGATTACCCAATCCAAGAACGATTGTCTTCATGCCAAGTACAGTAGTTTGACAGGCAAGCCTGTAGTTGGTGATAACGAGTGGGGACATTTACAGATTGATGCAACATCTTTATATGTACTGTTCCTGGCACAGATGACTGCTGCAGGTATAGCTAGTTTTGTAAATTAACTCTTTTATTGCTAAATTAGCTGAGGAAGGTAGTCTAGTACTGGTGTAACTCTCCAGGAATGATGGTTAGGAAACTACCCGCCTATATGACTGAAATACTGTTGGGAAAAGGCGTAAAATGAAACAAACAAAATTGCTAAATTAGAATTATGGACTGGGTTTTGCTTTTGTTTGGAACAGTTATGTTAATTAAGAGGTTTTAGTATTAAATGGCTTAAATAGGGAAGGAGAGTGTTTAGAGTCTGGTTAGATTGTACAGTATACAGGCATGCTGTCTCATTCAACTAACTTTACTTATGGTAAAAACCTGTAGTTATCACTGCTAATGTGCAAAGAGTAAACATCAGTACATATATAAAAGATATCATTAGCAATACACATGTATGTACAAATAGGAAAATATCTTAAAATTATTGCCTTCCATCCTGATTATTCACTAAACTTTTCAAGTTTGATCTTGCTAACACTTTGAGCAGTGTAAAAAGATAAATGTATTCTGAGATTTTAATTTCAAAGGAAGTAAACAACGTAAGTTTGGTACGTGATCTCAAATATGTTATTGCTTTAAAGAATATTAAAACTGTTAAACTAAAAATGTCTATCACTGCTGATTCTAAAATCGTGTGGGATTATTAGTTGGTCTTTTGCTGTGATATTGGTAATTACTGGTTAGTTAATTAGGAAAGCTGATTAGGAGGATTGACTGTAGAGATATGACCACAAAATATGTAAAAATCGGCTTAAAAACAAGAAAAGCAAAGAATGTAAAAATTGAACCAAGGTTGAAAGCCTTCTACATATCGTTATTAAAGTTTCAGCAGCATGATAAATATGTTCTCTGTTATATTATTGACTACAGGTTTACAGATAGTGTACACACTAGATGAAGCATCTTTTATACAGAACCTTGTTTTCTACATAGAAACTGCTTACAGAACACCAGTAAGTTCTTAATTTTTTTCAGAATTGTTATTGTGAAAAGTACTTAAAGCTTCATGCCTCCAGCTGAACCAAATTATTTCAAGAAAATTAACCTTGAGAAAGATTTACTAAGATTTTAAGTAAGAATATTCATGTTTCAAGAGATATTTGCAAGACTTATTTTATTAAATAAATTACACATTGTTGTGTTCACTGCTTTTGATTTGAATTTTTCACTTATAGTTGAACTCTTTTTACAAAGAAACTAATAAGCTATTAGAAAGGGGACATAGTACCTCCCATTATTTAACAACCCTTGTTTGAAAAAGTACACCGAAAAGATCTGTGGTCTTCCTTAACCAGTGAAAACATGACATTAGAATTGTTATTATAGCCTCATAAATGAATCATAAAAATCAATAACGTATTTAAAGTCACTAATTATTTGTGTTTTTCAGGATTATGGAATCTGGGAAAGAGGTGACAAAACAAATCATGGTCTTCCTGAATTAAACTCTAGCTCCATTGGAATGGCAAAAGTAATACTTTAGTATTATATTCTATGATAAATAGATTTTAAGCATAGCTAAATATATATTATTGCTAAATGTTTAATGTAAATGAAAATAGGGTTTTTAAGTCTTAAAGTATTTGTGTTTCTGTTTTGTTTGTTTTGAATTTTCATTAATGCTAGGGGCCTTTTAATTTTGTTGACTTCAAAAAACCTGCCATTCACCGCTTTGGGTTTGAATCCCTCCAGGAATTTTAATTCTTTCATATCATAGGTCTGTAATACTATCTATACCAGTGTCTGTATGTGCCTGAAATTGTGCACATAGGTGCACAAGATAAAGCTGAAAATTCACATTTGATAAACAATATGCATGTTATTTAAAATTAAAAAAAAAAATGAGTTTAGTAATACTATATTGTACATTGTTGCAGGCAGCATTAGAGGCTATTAATGAGCTAGATTTGTTTGGGGCTCGCGGTGGACCTGCCTCTATTATACATGCCCTGCCAGATGAGGCCCAGCAATGTCAGGCCATTTTACACTCCATGCTTCCCAGGGAATCTAGCTCTAAGGTAAGTTTCCCAGTTATAATGTTATTAGTCAATTAGATTCTCTTGATGAATTACTAGTATGACACTATTAATGCTTGATTTTTAAGTCTGTTATTAACATCACTGGTTTTGAATTTGGAACTGTCCTCTGATGGTGAAAAATTAAGAGATTTCAATGTCAAATTTGCCAACAGTGAGAATTGTGCTTTGACTGCTGCATAGATAAACAAGACAAACTGGGTATGTGCTATTAGCACTTGTTTGTTATTTATTACCTTAGCTGTACTTAGGTAACAGTCAAGTTAAAACATTATTTTTCAAATTCATTTTATTGATTAGAACACTGTACCTGTTATTTTAAGTCTGACATGTAGAGATTAATGAAAAAAATGTTTGTATATTACGTTTTTATGTATCAATGAAGCCTACATTTAGGAGCTTACATAGTTATATTTGTTTTGATTTAAATTGCTTGTCAATTTTCTTATATTTGGATGAGATTTGAAATCTTCTCAGTTGTAACTGTGTAATGCAGGTGTTTTATATGAAGATAGTAGATTTATCACAAGCATTGCCGTGGCTATTAAAGTGATCAGTGTTTGAAGTTATGTTGATAGTAATGATGGATACATTATTTACAGGAGATAGATGCTGCCCTTATATCTGTGATAAGTTTTCCTGCCTTTGCCGTTGACGATATTGATATTATAAACAAAACTAGAGAACAGATAGAAACCAAACTTATGGTGAGTTAAATTTCTTTGTGCTCCATTCAACAAGATCAGTATCATTCAATTTAGCTCACCTGAGCTAGCTCAGGGTGAGCTTTTTGGATCGTTGAATGTCCATCGTCTGTCCACATTTGTTCGTTAACACTCTAGCGGTCACATTTTTGCCTCAATCATCATCAAACTTTGTCAGGATGCTTGTATAGGTAATTGCTCGGATGAGTTCCAACATAAGTCATCTGGAATGAAAAACTAGGTCACAGTAATGAACTTACTTGACGCTTGAAATGAAAATACTTTATGTTTTCATGTCAAATTTTTTACCTATTCTGTATATACACTGGTTATTATCTGTATTGTTAGCACACATGAGATGGGTCATCTAGGGTCAAAAACTAGGCCACAGAGCCCAAATATGAAAAACCCTTGTTAACACTATAAAAGTAATATTTTCAGCCCAAATAATTGAAAATTTGTCAGGACTGTTGTTTAAATGATCTCTAGATCAAGTTGGAATATGGGTCATTTTGGGTCAAAATCTAGGTGACAGCCCATATGAAAAAATCTTGTTTACATTAAATTTTGTACTATTTAATGTGCAGATATGAACGTTATATCAGTTTAAGATTTTGACATTTTATCTGCTTTTCATTCATTGCTTTAATATATTGATTAAGAGCCTTTATAATCAGGTGAGCAATATGTGGGCTATCATGGCCCTCTTGTTTCCAAAACTTCCATTCAGGATGCTTCTTTTGTGTCACATTGACTTCTGTGTCACATTGACTTCTGTGTCACATTGACTTCTGTATCACATTGACCTCTGTATCACATTGACTTCTGTATCACATTGACCTCTGTATCACATTGACTTCTGTATCACATTGACATCTGTGTCACATTGACTTCTGTGTCACATTGACTTCTGTGTCACATTGACTTCTGTGTCACATTGAGTTGCTAGAATTTTAATCACTGTCTTTGCACAATATGTCACACTAATTTACTTTTTCAGGGTAAATATGGTTGTCGAAGATTTTTACGTGACGGTTATAAGACAGCTATGGAAGATTCAAACAGACTTCATTACGAACCTTGGGAACTTCTTGCATTTGAGAAAATCGAAAATATGTGGCCCATGTTCTTTGCATACTTTATACTAGATGGATTGTATAGTGGGGACGAAGAAAGAGTGAGATATTTTTATCATTTCTCTTAAAATACATGTATATCATAATGATTTGAATGCTTGTTTGTTGATAATGAAATATTGTAAACTCTTTGCTGTTAATTTTCCTGAGTACGAAAGTGTTTTTATACATTGTTTATTACTGAGTCTGTAAAAGTGTATCAAACTACCATGGCCACATTTATATAGTGTATAGAAGACTATTGTTAAAATGATGTGGATTTATAGCATAAAAACTTTGAAAATTTAGCATTACATTGACTTGGTGAGCTAAAATATTGTGAAAAATAAAAGTGCATTGTTTAAAGATACAATTTTATCTTGACCGCATAATACATTTGTTTGTATATATTTATTGGTTGTAACTGGTGTTTATAGGTGTCCAAGTACAGGTCAATGTTGGAGAGTGTAATCTTAAAAAATGAAGAAGGGATACCAATGATGCCAGAAATGTACGCTGTGCCAAAGGATAAGGTATCTGACATCATTTTCACAGCTAGATTCGTAATTAAGATCATATTGAGATCTTGGGGGAAAAATGAAGGATTTAAAAGGAGCTTCACTATGGTCAAAAATCCTAAAATATAAAAAATTGAAATTCTTACATAGTGAAGCACTTAAAATGGAAAAATCTGTCTGCAAAGGACAGTATGAAATATACTTCGAATTATATTGAAAATCTTTCTTTTTTTTTGTGCAATTTTAACTCTAATTTGAGTTAAAAGCATTTCAGTTTTTTGGTCATTTGGATAATAAAAAATCATGATTCTGTACAAAAAGTGGGGGGAGACTGGGAATGATCTGAAAATTTGCATACTACATGTAGTTATTTGTCCAGTCTTACATTAAATGGTACACAAATCTTCAAAAAATATTTTTTATTCTGTTATGAAAAAAATTCAATGGAATCCCCTTAAGTATAACTTTAAATGATCATATTTTGTAGTAGCTTATTATATTTTTAAATCAATTATAACCATTATATAAAACCCAGGGAAGCAGATCCGTGTTTAGTTATAAAACTCTCAAGCTTTCATCATAGGAAAGTTGAAAGAAATTCACTTAAACTGATGAAACATTTTGCTATTAGACAGAGGAATACTATGCCTATATTATATATTTGAATTGTTATTTTCACTGCATGAATGTAGGTTGATCAAGAAGTTAGAAAACCTGACAGTCAGAAAAGGCAACAGATAGGGAAACCCTTACATATGTGGGGACAGTCTCTATATATACTGGGCAGGCTTATTGAGGAGGTAAACATATTCATTATTTCACAAACATGATTTACAACAGTTAAACAACTTTGCTGAGATTTATCTCAGAACTTTTTAATTCAGACGATGTTTCACTTAAACTTTTGTTTAGTACTTGTTTTAAAATAAGCAGTCTACTCAGTTGCCCTCTCATGCCTGAAGTAATGTACTTAGGGGCACCTGAGGTCTTCCTCCTCCAGTAAAGCTGGAAAGTAGCAGGTAATTGTTAATAATATTAAATAATGTTTATTGGTAAAGAAAAATGTAAAATGCTAATCTGTTGTCAATTTTCTGTCTAGAAATTTATTTCCCCTGGAGAGTTAGATCCTTTGAATAGAAGACTGATAACAGAGCCAAGACCTGATGTTGTGGTTCAAGGTATGTAGTGTCTGCTGATGTCTTTATTTTAAAGCACAAATTTTAGTCTATTTTAGGAATGGTATCTTTCTTTGTAAACTACATACTTACAATGATAGGCCAGTAGGCCCATTTGACAGTCTGGAAAGCATGTGCATTTGTGAAGTCTTAAAAATAATAATCAGTTCTGCTTAATTCTACACATTTTGACCCTGAAATTGTTTGTCAGCTATTTTCTTACATTAAAAGTAGAGGTGTCATCGATAAGGATTTTTGTATCAATATATCGGTAATGAATTATCGGCGATACAGCGATATATCGATTGCCAGGCTAAATTTTAGCTTTCAAGTCATTTTAAATGTTTCCTTAGAACACTAACAAAGCAGTTATATTAAGACAAATGCAATAAGATAAACTATGAAAACTGAACAATTTGTTACTTTTTTTATCATATTGCTATAAATGAAAACTAATGACTAGTAACTATAAAGTTTAAAGCCTTTTGTTGCTATTACGCAGTTACTGATCATGCTAAATCCCGTCCTTGCCGTTCCAATTAAGCCGGGTTTAATTGGCAAATTATAGTGTTTAGAACTTGAATAATTATTAAAGTTTAACATTTTGTTATCATAATTTTTACAAAGAAACACTGACAAATATTTCTTGGCATTTTCCCTTTTTGAAATCTGAATTGAGGGATCTTGACGTCCACTTAGCAGACGTGTGAGATTACAACGAAATTAGGCAGCATTCGTTAAAGACACTGGGAGGTTACTTTGGCATTGATTTCCGTTTTCATTTTAGAAAAAATGTTTCTGGCTTCCATAACTTTATAAGTCGCTTTTATTCTGACGTTTTGCGACAGTAAACAGGTCTATCAGTTCTATAAATCCTGTTCGCTGAAGTCTCTTTAGCTAGAAATATATGTGCATTCGATATACGATATTTAAAAAATGATTGAATTGATGACACCCCTAATTAAAAGCTTGCTAAAAATAACAACAGTAATTTTTGTATCTCTGAAAAAAATTTATTCCTTGATATGTTCTTAAATTTGATTTACCAGTTATAAGTTATTAATTGAAGAGTACGGAGAGCTATTGTACAAGCCACGGCGACAGTGTTGGCGTCACACTTAGGTGTTAAGTTTTTTGTGTGCAAGTTTGTATCTCCAAACCTACTGAAGGGAATTGATTGAAACTTCACACATTTGTTCTCTGTGATTATCTAACATGTTAAGCACATGTCCCATTACTCATTAGTAATCTTTTTACAGAGTTATGCCCATTTGTTTACTGTCAAGCCCTGAAAATAGTGGAGTGCATTGTCTTACGGACAACTCTTGTTTAAGAAAATTGTTTGTGTATTTCCAGTTGTAATCCTGGCAGAAGATGTGACAATACAAGACAAGTTATCAGAGAATGGTATATTTGTGCAGACCATACCGGAGGTGGCACCCATACAGGTCTACCCAGCTAGAGTACTCAGTCAAATTTACTCTTTACTTGGTAATTTTTCACATTATATATAATTCAATGATATATTATTTAGCTCAGTAATGCCAACTTTGCTTAAAAGTTTAATCAATACATGTATTTGGAATTGAAAGGAAATATTGATATAAAAACAGCATGCCTCAAGAATTTAGATTCATAATAATTATCATAAAAAAAATTGAAATTGTATTTGAAAATGAAATATTGTGAACTGAACAATGAAAGTAATTTACACAATGCAAATGGCAGTAACAGTCCATATAAGTTATCAAAAAGATGTCAAAATATGCAAAAAAAATAGCCCTTTCTGCCTTAGTCATGCAGTAGAAATATTGTGATGAATATTTTAAAAGCAGTCATTACATGTAAATTATCATTTTGGATCTTTTTACTTTTCTTTGAATTTTAGTACATTTTTCTCAAATTTGATTTTCTTGAAATATTCTTATCTTGAGGCATGTTGCTTTAATAGAGCAAAAAAAAAATGATAAATTATAAATGTTCCTATAGTAAAAATTAAAGATTTTAATGCAGCAAATCGTTTAAAACTAAGGACATCAATTGTGCCTGGTTATTTCAGGTAAGAATAAAAGGATGGGTTTGACAGGACGACCTTCTAGTGAGATTGGTCTCCTAGCAACCAGTAAACTATATATCCTACAAGACCAGATCCTAGCTTTTATACCACAGGTTAGTCTTACCATATATCTATATTATATGTGATTGTATAATACATATATGCTAAGTCATGTCTCAATGTCTTTGTTGATAAGAGACCATTTAAGTCATAATAATTCTATATGCTGTTCCGTTAATGTAATTCTCTGGATTTATATTTTATCATAGTTTAGTACATAATTATATAAGAAATTTTAAAGCAAGAAATGAAGACTCAAATGTATAGTACAAAAAGAAAGAGATTGATTAAGTGAAGTCAGATTGTTATATCAAATCTGAATTTAGAAGTCTTATCATAAACAAGATTTCAAATGGTAATACCAAGGTCCAAGGTTATAAAGAAATTCTTCAAACTCAAACTTGGATCTCAGGTATTTGATTGGTCAGAAACTCTCACAGAATGTACACTGACCAATGATTATCCTGAGATTTGAGTGAAGATTCAGAAAAAAAATTTATAACCTTGAGCCCTAACTAAAATGCTCACTATCAGAGAAACTTTTAATATTTAATGTTTTAATGTTTAAAAATATTCAATACAGTGTTAATTACTGTCTATAGATATATATATATATTTCTTCACAATTATGTCTCTTGTTACAAGTGATCTTAATCAATTTTTTTATCTGCCTGAATGGCTTTTGAGTCAAATCCTGCCGGCAATTTTTGGATTTTTTATTTGTGAAAGCTGTTTAGCTAGAAAGCTGTTTAGCTTATTGACAGATAGTTGGGGGTATACTCTGGGGCCTGCATGT
Organism: Ruditapes philippinarum; assembly: GCF_026571515.1. Taxonomy (NCBI): domain Eukaryota; kingdom Metazoa; phylum Mollusca; class Bivalvia; order Venerida; family Veneridae; genus Ruditapes; species Ruditapes philippinarum. The sequence goes on along the minus strand of NW_026855765.1, from coordinate 42,043 downwards.
GCCTGAAATAATGAAAAGAGGTCAGCTGTGGGGCTTTTCTGTACTATTTCTGTACTAACAAAGCTGGAATGTCAGCATATGACTTGAAGCACCATTGAGACTATATCAATCAAAATAAAACAATATCAAAAATGATAAACTTTACTACTGTCAGGGTTCGCACAGGTCTTGAAAAGTGCTTGAAAACAATCTCTGTCTTGAAAAGTGCTTGAATTGAGGGTGTCCTTGAAAAAGTGCTAAAAAAGGGCTTGATTTTGAAAAAAAATCCTTGAAAATCTCTGATTCTCGTAAAAATAAAAATGATCATCAGTTAACAAGGAAAATTAAACCATTTTTGTCCAAAATGGAAAGGAAAACTTTGCCGAAAATATTTATTTACCCATACTTATTTATGTTATGAATGTTTATGAGTATAAAATGAACAGAAAATGTGTTCTACGTCATCGGTAAAAGTGTACAACGTCATCACTTTTTGCATTACTGGTTTTCACGAGTATAAACAGAAAGTAAACTTCGAAAATTATGGTTAGAAATGTCTAAGAATGGAAAAAATGTAAATTCTTACTCACATTGCTTCAAGATTATCCATCAGTTATCATATAAAGCAATGTTTGAAATGCCCATTGCAGAGTACAGGCAGATATGCATGAAGATAATTGAAATAAATGGTATACAAATGACTGTGATAAGGTTCCTGAAGTGTACAATTTGCTTTTAGATAGAAATCTTTGCTTGAAACTTCGATTGTTTGCAAGAACTCTATTGCAGACTGTCCTTGAAAATGAAAAATTGGCCTTAAAAAAGTTCTTGAAAAGTGCTTAAAATTAGTTGACAGATTTCTGTTTGAACCCTGACTGTAATTTAGTTTTTGAGTCTGAGACATTATTCAGATTTTCATTGTTACATACAGGAACTGTTTATATGAGACTTTTGTTAAATCTTATCTGTTGTAATTTTTTTATTTCCTCAAAACAGGCAACAAATTAGATGTAAACCAATGATTAAAAAGCATAGACTGTTTGCATGCAACCTAATAGCTTTTAAATTTAAGCTGAAAAGAGAATTCAGTTTTTCCATTCATCATCATCAAAAATATATAAAGTCTTCAATGGATTATCAGAGCTTTACAGTGCAGTGCTATGTTTAATTTCATAGAGTTACACAGCAATGTTTCCATAGAACCTCTATCATGGTCTGTCTGTTGTTTTACCTGGTTTTAAAGGGCCCCTGTGGTTAAATGATCATGGTGACTGACTGAATGAATAAATTACCCCATCACCACTGTCAGTTTAAATTCTGGAAGGTACATGGAATTCCAGTCATGTGATATAAGGTAACTAGATAGCTGACAAAAGGTTTGTGGTTCCACTCAAGTCGAGTTTGAACTTGAAATAATTCACAGTGTGGACTCCAATTTCTTTGTGCCAATAAAGCTGGAAAGTTGCTATTGAACTAGCATCTTAGTGACATGAAACCCATTCAAATCTGTAAGAAGTCTTCTTGTCCGTGTAATATGGAGTTGCCTATTTAAACAAAGCATTTGATGGATGGAATAACTTTAGTCTTGATTCCCACTGATGAAATGAAGTCTTATTATTAGGATTATGAAAAATTGAAATGTTTTGTTGTAAGGCTTTTGAATGCATTGTAACTAACTGACTTGATGCTTTCTAACCAGATGATGTAAGAATAATGTAAGATGTGAATCAGAAAAAAAATTGTCCTAATATGATAAAGCTTGTAATGTCATTGTCTTACTATATTTTAACCTAGGAAACTTGTTAGGTATGGTATTATTTTGAAAGGGAAATTATCAGCACATATTTTTTTTTTTTTTTGACAAAGAAGAGATAAGAATAAAATTTTGAAAAGGATCTATCAAAGTTTATGCGTTTAGTTTACTGTGTAAATTTATAGGAAACTAACTCAATTATAACTGAAAAGTTATAACTGGTGCATTTTAAAATATATGTATGACATGGGTTTTTTTTATAGTGGTAAACAACAACCTTAGATTAGGAAACTGGAAGAAAATCATTCTTTGATTAATCATATAATTATAGCAATATTTACAATGATCTTAACTTTCTGCTATAGTTGAGTAGTTATAATTTGTTAGATTTATTGTATTTGAATCATTTCATTGCTTTCTTTCCCCCTGCTTATGTTTTTTTAGCTCACCTGAGCTGAACATAGGTATTTTATAAATTTACTGAAACCTGACCCACTTTGTGTGTTTGACATCCTTTATTTTTTATTAGAATTTATTCTAGTTTGATTGTGTAGGAAGCTTAAAGCTTATAACCTGTTCCCGAAACCAACCAGTACTGAGCAATGAGCGTCAAGTTTCTTGTTCAAGGAAACAACGGCTTGCCTCTGATGGGGTTTGAACCCACGAGGACAGCAATTATTAGATAACTAGTCTGATGCAATAACTACTCGGCCATGCCGCCAATGTAGTTTATTGGATAATTAATGTATAAGAACTGTATTGTTGATAAAATTTTCAAGAATCAATATTCTTTATAATCTTTGAAATGTAGCTGTTGATTTATATAGATATTTGGCTGACTAATTGCTAACCTTGAAATGATCTTTGTTTCCCTTCCCACGACCCATGCCAGTTTGGGTAGGGTAGGTAGGTAAAAAAAAAATTGTCATCCTTGAACATTTATGTTTGATTTATATATGGCTTTCAAAAAACTGTGCTAACTTTTGATGAGTTTAGTTTATATAATAAATCCAAAGTTTCAAAGTTTAAGTATATTTACAAGGCAAAGACTTTCAACAGATGTAAATATGTGATTCTCTATGATTAACTGCGGAAGGGGAAACAACAACTAAGTGAGAAGTTGGTTTGTTGTTTAAATCTCTGTCTCTCAGTCTAGGGGTCTGGGTTTGAACCCTTCTATTGCCAAAACAGTTTTTCTTTATAGAGTTCCAGTATTCAATCAGGTCCTAAAAGTTGACTCGAGAGAACATGTAATTGAAATAAGCTAAAAGATTTCTGATTGGAGCATAAGTAATCAAAGCATAGTAACTAATTCCAAATGAGTACCAGTATATAAAACAAAACAAAGTTGTCATTTTACAGCTATATGTTTGCAACTTACTAACCAGTTGTATTTATGATATAATGCTAAGGATACATGTTATTTATGATGTAAGTAAATGATACAATGCTGCAAAAGAAAATGGGGTTGGGCAAGGGTGGAAAAACAAGGTATATACATGTATATTGGCTAACATTTCTATTGGCTGAATTTAATAGTTTAATGATGTAATGTATATAATTAAGTAAGTGGCATGTTACAATATACAAGTAGCATGTTATAAGAATGGCAAGAAATTTGCAGCAGACGACATTTTTACAGCTCTAGAACTGCACCATTTCAGTTTGTAGACCAACATCAGTTCTACTTGCCGCTCGATATGGATTTTCTTGTAGACACAATGAAAAACAATATGGACGACTTGGCACACAACTGGAGAATGATGGGAAGGCCGACATTTATCTGTCCTGTAAACAGGTCAACATTAGGTGCGAAACTATGATATTGTGATGAAGGAGTCATTATAGAGTTATATTTGTTTATCTGTGCATGTCCTATTTTTCTATGTAATCCCAGGCTTTATGTTATTTCGTTCATTGTGCTTAACTGTGTAGTAAAGCAGTCCTCTTCTGACATTTTCTTTAGGGTTCCTGTATGATTTTCTAGAGGCTAATAACATATATTTTATGTATGTTCATTTTGATAATTGTCTCTTTTTTGTGTTTCTTTTCAGAATGGTTTGAATATATTTTTTTTTCATATTTTAGAAAATATTTGCCGTTTTCATTATCGAGACTAAACTTGTGTACATTGAGTAACAATTTTCATGAGTATAACATATTGATGTAAAAAGCAGAATTTGCTTCTTGGCAATAGTATATATTGAGACAAGGAAACTCATTTTTGTCTTCTATTTAATGTTTCCTAATGCATTCCCATTAACTACAAATTTTAAGTAAATGAAGGATATTTTATCAATTTAATTTTAATCCCTTTCAAAAGTGGTTAGAAATATAATTTCTGCAAAGAACATTCAGAAAAGAAGAAAGAAAAAAAAACAAAAATCAGAAATAATCGTGATCAAGTCTTTGTTTTGGGGTGGTGGGTGGGGTAAGTAATATTTCCCATATTTTATTTGGGTCAGAAGGGGATTGTATATGGCTGTGATCGACCATGCTTTTTCCATTTTGTTTATACTTATTACAATTACTATGATCCTGTCTAAAAAAAGCTTAAAGCTTGATGCTCAGGCTTCTTTTTGTGATTTTTTATTTGACAGTTTTTGGACCATCAGCAATTTTACACGTCACTAGATGCCACTTTTATGGTTGACATTCTTCGTTCGGAAGTTTCCTATATAAAAAATTGCTGGAAGGGCATGGGGCGACCTTTAATGGCCATTAGTATTTCCTCCGACCTCTTTGGTAAGAAAAGGTCAAGGTTTTAAAGTGTGCTATAAATAGAAAACTTCCTAGAAATGTGGTATGAGGTAAACAGTGATTAGAGTTGTGATTTGTTGATGAATCTGTGAATATATTATGTGATGTCTTGTAAAAGTTGAACTTAGCACGAGTTCAGCGTAATTGATCGGTTTAGACAGTATTATCGACAAAGTCTTATGTCTTACATTTCTAAAAGTCATAAATGATTTGTAAGAATTTGATTGTAAAATAATAAATTGTACGAATGGAGTAAGAAATTTTAGAAGTTTTGAAAAACCCTTTAGTAATTGATATTGATACTGTATTAGGAATGAATTAGTAATGCTTAAAAAAAAATTTAATAGTTTATTCTAATTAAGCAGAAAATTAATCTATAAATAGCCAAGATACGAATCAAGTTTAACGTCACATGATATATTGACAGGTTCATCGAGAATATGGAGTACATTAAACAAACTAATATTGATGAATTTCTAACAAACTAATATATCTACATCTCTCTCTTGATGGTACACAATTTGTGTTATTTAATGGCTTTTTGTTATACTTTTCGTTACATCACATGTGGGTGGGATTTCGGGATTTGTTTCATATATGCTTCTAAAAATTTTTGTTTACTGCTTTTGTAATGGAAGCTTCTGTAACTGGTTATCAGAACTGCTCTTGTTATATATGAACATTGACATACCTTTAGCCTGATGATAGGTACAGAATTTGCATATCTGACCAGTGCAGACAAAATGCAGACGGCACATCTTTCCTGTCTGATCATTGTCTGCACTGTCATACAGGATGTACAGTACATATTTTAATTTTTTTCCCTAAAAATGATGAATGGTTTTGTCCAAATTGAAAATGACAATTCCATCTAAGATATTTAGGGTGGTTAAAGTTATTATGGCTAGATAACAGTTTTTGTAGAATCATTGGTTGAAAAAAGTTACATCAAACTTGATGTTAAAACAAATACTTTTTCCATGATACAAATTCTGTTCAGCAGGATGTGAATTTACTTCAGTAGATATTGTACTTACATAATATAATCAATGAGTTTTAAAACTTTAACATTTTATATTATATATAAATTAATTCTAAAAAATAAAAGTGGTAATGACTTAATATTTTAGATTTCTAAATTAAAGATATATAAGCCATATAATGGTTTTATACTTGAATATAACCTCTGAAACAAAAAAATTAATATCAACATATTAATAAAAAAGATACAGATGCTAAGATAATTAATAACTTACCAGTAAAAATTTCAATTCACAATATATTTACTTAGCATCTAAAAAAAGCTTATCACCTCTTTCACCTCTACCTACATGTATCTCTTCTGCAGGCTGTCTAGCTGGCCCTACTTTTTCCTACATTTATCACTCAAGCTCTGTTTCCTTTTTATTTCCACAAAAATTATTGCCAATTGCTGTCAAATATGAAACATTTTAAAATGTTTCAAAAAGTTTTAAAATTAATTACCCTACCATATTTAATTACCCTACCATATTTAGTAGGGTTTCATTGTGCTGTAAAGAAGCTTCACAAAGTAAATTGATATTAAGTACAAGGCACAAAGAAATGTAAATTTTATACGAGGACAGTGCAGGTCACTTTTATTGTCATTGATCATGAAATCCTTTCTATGGCCATTCACACTGTACCATTGGTTTGGCATGTACAAATTTATCAGTTCCTTGTGAATGTGAAGGCAACTAGTACTGGTAAACTGCTTGACAGTCTGCCCAGGAATGATGCAGTTGCTGAACTATGCTCTAATGAATTCAAATGGCTTACTGCTATGATCCAAAGGATGTACTAACACGACCACCAATGTACATTTTATAAAAGAAAGTAAGGAAAGTAGGAGGGTGGATGATACATGTCAAAATGCTTCTTATTACCAAAAGTCAGTAACAAAGTCCATTATATGAAGTATGATAAGGGTTTCTCATAAAATATTTTGCTGGTATTTTTTTTTTCATCAAACAAAATGATCTCCAACTGTTTGAAGATTGTTAATATTGTGTATATATGTTGTTGTTGTACACTGTTCGTTATTTTGCTTGTTTCTCCATGTGGGAAGCCTTTTGGAATAAAATAAAATGTTTACTGTCCACTGTTAAAATGGCAAACAAAACAAAAAAAATTGTTAAAATGAGTGTGAAATGAAATACTTCTTAAAGGAACTCCACTGAAGTCCAGATGCCTAAAAACATTAAATTTGAATTTCTTACACAGGTTAACTTGGGCACTTTTTAGGGGGATTCTTAACCAGATTTGAGTTAAAAGCAAGTTAAAAGCATTTAACTGTTTTGTATTTCTAGTTTATTTTTAGCCTCACTATTTAAAGAATAGGGAGAGCTATTGTACTCATCCAGTTGTCAGCTTCTTAGCTTGGTACAAGGTGTTATCTTAAAAAGAACTAAGAGAGTGGGTTGGAACTTCACTCACTAATCTGACAGCATAATAGAGGTCTTTGTCCAAGTTCCGTAACTCTAACATGGAATTTTATAAAATAATGTGGCCTTTTTTGAACTATGAAATCTCTACATGATCCAAACTCTTGTTTTACTATCAAGCATTGAGAATATTCAAGCTCAAGGTCCTACCAACAGCTCTTGGTCATAATTCAAATAATTATGTTGGAAAAATGGACTTAGTGGACAATCTTAAATTTTACACACAAATTATTGGTCAAACTGGACATATACATATGTATATGGAAAAAATACTTCCAGTCTCGTCATGTCAAAAAACCACAGATGAGTCCCTTTAAAGTTAAATGATATTCCAAAATTGCCAGATACAAGTTTTGTCAAGTTTCTTGCCTGAATATATTTACCGTAAAATTCCTATTAAACGCCCCCCGGGGCTAAACATTTTCCAAAAGGGGGGCTATTATTAAAATACATTTTTCCTAAATCAAAAAATCACTGTAAATACATTTAGTGTTAGCAAGTGTTGGTAATAACATTAAAACTTGTAAAGGTTTTTTAGTTCATATTATACATATTTGTGTTTACTATAAAATAAAATGAATGATTTGAATAATATTATGTATTTAATTATGAGTTCAGCACTGATGAGTAGATTATTTTCATTATTAAAAGACCTGGGGTGCTTTATTAGGGGAGGGGCGTTTATTAGGAATTTAACGGTATATGAAGGTTGCAGGCCAGGTAAGTAACCAACAATATAGAGTCTAGATCAATGCTAAACAGTTCAGAGGCAGGTTAATGATTAACTAAAAAAAAAACGGAACAAAAAAAACTAAGTTTTACCCTTTGCATATGGCAGATGGACCATTGTAGATGTTAATTAAATGTTGTTGGAATATATACTGTTTGTACTGTACTGTTTTTGGTTGTTATGTTTTGCTGTTTTAGATATAGCTCTAAATTAAAAAAAAAAAGGAAAATGAATGCCATCTTAGGTCAATGAGAATAATATTATAGAAAGTAGTGAAGCTTATAGGTGTTCTGAATTAGAATTTTCAGATTTAATGTATGTGAATATAATATCCTGTTTGAGATTGCTTAGTTATTTTTATAGTGATGGCATAATTATTTTTGTAGTGATTGCATAGTTATTTTTGTAGTGATTGCATAGTTATTTTTGTAATGGCTGTTAGGTAGTTTTTCCATTTAATTAGAAATTTTTGTTTTGTCTTCCATTATTGTGTTCTCTGTATACAATGCATGCTCTCTGGCGTACTGTACTGTTAATTTTTAAAGTTTCTTGCTCAAATAATTTTCTTAATTATATTTTCTGTGAAAGATTTCACAATCGTAACTATTTCTAAACCTCAGAAATTTTATTATTTTGATTATAGAATAACTACTTTTGATATATATTAACTTTCAGAAAATTTTATCAAGATTATTTATAAACTTGTGAAATATTTAATATTTTTAAGTTGGCTGATTTTCTCTTTATTTCAAATGCTATTCTATGATGTCTTTTAGGTTTAAAATTGTTATCATTCGGTTTATCCCTTAATCTGCTGGAAGCAAAATTGATAAACCTTACCACCAGTAGAGAGCCAGGCTGCACATCTCTGTAGTCTGACCAGGCTCTCTATACTGTTGGGTGACTAACTTAAAATTTTGATCTTGATAACCCCAAAGTTCATAATGGACTATTCCAATAATGGAAGCTGGACTAGTCCATGTTAGAAATTCAGCAGGTTAAAGGCTTATACTGCTCACAATATTTTACGAATATTGATTTATTTTGCTGATTTTGTAAAAAAAAAGAAAAAAGAGTAATACCGTACATGTATAGTTTCAACTTCTGTAATGTATACAAGTAGATGTAACTTGGATGTAATATATATTGTTTCATTTATAGATCAATATGGAGAACCCCCAAGCTCTCTGATTGGTACCCTGAAGAAGTTACAAAGTGGTTATATAGCTGGTACCCGTGTTCACCTAGGACTGTTGTCAGATTTCATCTCAACTTCCTGTGTAACCAAACTAAGTTTTGTGAGGGATTTTGACCAGTCTAATGAAAGTGTGTATATACAAAATATATAAAAAAAAATGTTTTACTAAAGCGTTTAATTAATTTTGTTCCAGTGATATGAGCCTAGAAGCCTAAAAAATATGGCTTTTTATTGATACTCTATCTAACTTGTGTGTAAATTTATATATTTATAATTTATGTTCTTTTATCATTATGAGGGGAATCTTTCTACAAGTAAAAAATTTACGAGACTATGCTTATCAATAACTGTTACATGTACATTTAAAACTAGGTTTACAATGCAAAAAGGGTAAGTAATTTTTAGTCACTGACTTAACTTCTTGTACAAGTTTGAAGTCTGAAATGGGCAACGATTCTTGTATGGGAAAGATACCCTGTTACTGTAAAGTAGATTGTCTGTCTTTAGTCAGTTTGTGTGTTGGTTATGTATTTAGTGGCACAAGAGGTTTATATATGACATATTGCACCAAGAGTTAAGTATGAAATCTGTTGTATGACCCAAATATACAAGCAGTGCATGGAATAGTCCATTGATAAAACTGGCTTGTAATGCAGGGAGTGTGGGTAATTCCCTGCTACTCGTGTTTAAGATACAAATATTAATATTAAAAGGTCTTTACCTCCGCTGTTTGAAGAGGCTATCCTACACCAATATCCAAGACTCACAACTATGTAAATGGAATCCTCCTCTATGTTAATTCTTACATTTATAGCTAGGCTGAAGTTTTATAGTTTTACTATCAAGCACAGAATTGTCGAGCATCCTGTCCTTCTTATGGCTGGTGTTAAATTATACTTTTACAACTAAGTTCTGGTGTACTGGTGCTTTACATTTGTGCTTTTTGATCATCTGTGGGCATAAATCTCTAGAACCAAGAATCTCTGTACACTGCACTCTATCCTCCAATGAAATATCACCATTTTCCTAGAGAAGGTCCTTCATTTGGGTTTCAAGTGGCAACTGTAAATGTGTATGACACACAAAATATTAGCATTATGTAAAGAATACAATGGCATCATCCAAGAAAATTACCGTATTTCTCCTTATTAACATGCCCAGGTGCATAACTTTTTCCAAGGTATGTGTCTGTTTGATTTTTTTTTTCCTCTTTTCTTTAAGAAGCTCGTGCACAGTTACGACTGAAAATCAAGAAAACGATTACTATATTGAAACAAAATAAGAGTCCTCTGATGTAGGTGGAACTAAGTAAACACTTCTTTACCTAAATTGATGAATTAAGACAATGTTTTATTAGTGCTAACTTTTGTCAAGATTGAAAATGGCACTCCCATTGCAATGGGATGAGGGAGCCGCAATTAGGGCAGGGATAATAATAAGGAGAAATACGGTACCATTATACACATTAAGGTATTTCTGGTTTTTATTAGCTCGACTATACAAAGTAAATGGAGAGCTGTCCTACTCGCCCCGGCGTCCGCGTCCAGATTTTAGATTAAAGTTTTGGTGCAGTAAAATATTTTTCACTATAACTTTGTCATTTCTTAAGGTATCAACTTCAAACTTCAAATATATGTTCCTTATCATCAACCACATCTTATGTGACAAGGTTCATAACTCTAGCACCAATATTTTCAGATTTATCTCCCCTTGAACTTAGAATTTCCTTAAAAAATACAATTTTTTACTGTTACTTCTTTATTTCTTAGGGGATCAACCTCATACTTCAAATATATGTACCTTATCATCATCCCCATCTTATGTGACACCATCTTATGTGACAAGGTTCATAACTCTAGCACCAATATTTTCAGATTTATCTCCCCTTGAACTTAGAATTTTCCTCAAAAAATACTATTTCTTACTGTTTCTTCTTAATTTCTTAAGGGATCAACCTCATACTTCAAATATATGTACCTTATCATCATCCCCATCTTATGTGACAAGGTTCATAACTCTAGCACCAATATTTTCAGATTTATCTCCCTTTGAACTTAGAATTTTCCATAAAAAATATTATTTTTTACTGTTACTTATTTATTTCTAAAGGGATCAACTTCATACTTCAAATATATTTACGTTATCATCATCCACATCTTATGTGACAAGGTTCATAACTCTAGCACCAATATTGCAAGAATTATCTCCCCATAAACTTAGATTTTTTTACTAGAAAAATGTTATTTTTTATTATATTATTTTTATTTTTAAAGGTATCTACTTCAAACTTCAAATACTTATTCCTTATCATCAATTACATTTTATGTGACAATGTTCATAACTCTTGAAGCAATATTTACAGATTTATCTCTCTTTGAACTTAGGATTTTCTTTAAGAAATATAATAACTTCTTTACTTTTTAAGGTATCTACTTCAAACTTCAAATATATATTTCTTATCATTACACAAATGTTGTGTGACAAGGTCCATTACTCTAGCATGACTATTTCTATCTAGAATTATTCCCCTTGACCTTGGAATTAATGTTAACAAATGTTATTTTTTTACTATAACTTAATACATAATTATACATAATTGATTTTTCTTTCATAGTTTTGTCCTCCTTACTGCGTCCAGTATTTTATTAGTTGGCTTCGCTGTCTCCTGTGACAGCTCTTGTTTTCTTCATTGTTGTCATTAAGGATATGGAAAAACAGATATAAGTCGATCATTTAATCTTGTTCTATGTATAGCATAACATTTTACCTCCTTAAAACATGAGGAGGAGAGTACTCGGTTAAAAAAATAGTTTAGCATTACACTTTAAGTATCTTATTATTTTGTTTTTTCATTCATTTCAAGTGTACAAATTGTCACGGTTCAGAACTGTTCACTATTTGGGAAAAAAGATGTTTAAGTGGCCGAATAGCTAAGTCAGAAGATCAGCAGAACGGTATTCCGAGGGTCACTTGTTCAAGTCCCGGTCAGACTGCAGATCTTTCTCACCCTGTGACACAAATTAAAGAACTTTTTTTTTCATACAGTTGACACACAGCTGATGAAGTTGTTGAGTGATGTATTAAAGAGGTCATCACCGCGACAAAGATTACTCAGTTTCGGCAAGAAGGCAAGCCGTTCATACAGACATAGTTCCGTTAGGGGAATCGTACGACGGTCAAGGTCTATAAATGTAGATGCTGTTGACGTTCAAGGTAAGACAACATTTTATGACTTTGTTTCTAAATATAGAACAAAATAAACCTTCTGCCTCGGGATCTTTGGACTACTTTATGTTTATATATAGAATGAATAGACTGTTGCTAAGGGTCTTGGGACTTCTTTATGTTTGTAGTTTAATTTTCATTCTTCACATTAAAATGGCCAGTTTAATCTATTAAATTTTAAAAATTCAGAAAGTGAATTTAATTTTTAAAGTTTTCAACAAAAAAAATCCATTTTAATGTGATGAAGTTTTTGTTTCGTCAGTATTTGTTATTATTTTCATTTAAGTAAATGAATAGCATTTAATTTGTTATAATTTTACTGTATTTTTCATTTATTGTTGATTGAATTCTTTTCCTATACTTTCCAATATTTTAACATTTTATGTTTATCTTCAGTTATAGTAATTTATAGATATTATCTGGTTAAAATATGAGTATAATATAATTATTATCTAACAAATTAATATATTTGTAAGCATGACTTTGTAGAATTTTTATTTAAAGTATACTCTAAACTTTCTTGTTTTTTTTATGTTATATAATTTGCAGTCAGTTCATTTGCATACCCATGTACGTCTGTGTCGGTGTTCATGTCTGGAATTATTTGTATATTAGAAATAAGGACATGTTTTCTTATTATAAACTTGTGTAAATAATTGAGAGAGAGAAAAAAACATACATTATATTGTCTCCAGATAATCCATGCATTTGCATATTTTAAATTGAATTTGCATATTGATATCATTAATTTGCATATTGATATCATTAATTTGCATATATGGTATTTAAATATGTACTTTGCATATTTGAATTATAAGTTATTGTGTATATTAATTATAAAGGAAGCCCCATGATAATTCTGTATGGCTATTAATTGTTGGAAAGTTATAGCTGATAAAAATTTAATAACTTTTATAATCATTGTATTTGCATACATTACCATAAAGGATTGCATATTCATTAATATTCATAACCTGAGACTAATTAATATTAATGATATTTAGCTCTTCGACAGACAGGTATGGTTAAGATTATAACACAAACATTTTACGGGAAAATATGACTGAAAATCTTATTGCTTTTGCCTGGCAACTGCTGCACGTTTGTTCAAAGATCAAAGTATCTTCTATAACCAAGACCCTTTTTATTTAAAAGATAATTTAACAAAAATTTGAATAAGAATTATTTAATATTTTGGTACTGATTTAAATGTTTGAAAAGAAAGAGTTAAATACTAACAAGAGTCAGTATGATTTGTAATAAAAGAAAGTACAGTGAATATATGCCTGAGTCTTGCGAACAAATGAATTTGGTTTGTTGTAAAATCTGAATTTTTATGCAAAATAATGGCAGGTTTATTAACTTAATATTATTTGCACATAACCCTTTAACCCGCCAGCAAAATCCCTTTTTTAACTGGCAATATTGGCGAAATGTTAATAAATTTGAGCCATATATAATTATTGTCAATAATACTCATTAATATTGTATATTTGTTATTATATGCATATTTATGGCTTTCCTTACCTTTGTTAATACATATAATATTGTACTGAATAAATTAATTTATGGTTAATTAAATAATTGATATTCTTTTGAGAGTGAATTTGGAATTAAAATGTGGTGAATTGAATCCTTGTAAATGAAAGTTATGGTAGTAGTGAGTGGGGTCTATATAATATATGTAATTGTTGGGCTTTTATAATTATGTTCTCCCTTTGTACACAACCTCCCTGTAGGGTTTAGTAGGAAACTCTTGTATTTATACTTCATTTACAATTGTTTTACTTTATACCCTCAAAGTCAACTGTTTTACATTATACCCTCAAAAACAATTGTTTTACATTATACCCTCAAAATCAACTGTTTTCCTCAAAAGCAACTGTTTTACATTATACCCTCAAAATCAACTGTTATACATTATACTCTCATTAGCAACTGTTTTACATTATACCCTCAAAATAATTTGTTTTACATTAATCCAGCAAAATCACTGGGTCTTTTTTACTCTAAAAAAACAACAAAAAACAAATACCAAAAAATGATAAGGACTTTTATGTTGGAGGGAATTAAGAACTACTTTTGCAGAAAATTTTATAAAAAAATGAAGTTATGTGAATATTATGATAGCAAGGCCAAATTAATCGGGCTCTGCCATAACTTAATTTTATGTTTTAAGTAATAAATTGCTTACAAAGTCATGTATTTAACCCAGGGATAAAATTTCATATATATTTTGATTATGAAAAAATTATAATAAACAAGAAGGTAACTGGTAAATATCTGTATGTCAGATAAATTCTTTTTGCGGAATTTGAGAGTACATGTAATGTTTAATGTAGAATCTAATATTGAATAAAATTTATGTTTTTTTCCATATTTTTAGTCATTTGAATACCAGCTACAACTATAAAAAAAATTAAAGAAGATTTTAGCTGATACACAGATTTTTGTATATCATTTGATTGAAACAGAGACTAAAATTTTACAGAAACTGTCTTTGACCAAAATACTTACAAGTTTCTTAGCAGCTCTACCTAACTTGTATACATGTATCGTGTTTATGTTTTTATTGTATATGTTTTTATTTCGCTGGCTCTATGTTTGTTTTTCTTTCTTGAGCTATACATGCTCAGTTAAGGCAACGTGGGATTCACATTGCCCCGTCTCCAACAAGTCCAGGTACGTCTTGCCTCTAACGGACAGGAATTCATGTACCTTTTTATTTAACTCTTAACATCTTGCTAATATTCCATCCTACTTTTTCTATTGTGAGGTGATATTTTACTTTATACAAACAGAGATGCAATTTGTCAATGAATGGGAACATTGAGTCTTTTACAAAAATTATACATCTAGAAAAAAATACACACCAAACAACGCAACACCTTTTTAAAGATCAATGTTTAAATAATTAGTTTTGAAGTTATATATCTGAAACAAAATTTTGAGATTTGGCTTCAAGTGTGAAAAAGTGCCTGAATTTCTGTTATTGGCCAAGCTCACAATTTTGTATGTAAGATATGAATGACAATTCTTATTGAAACATAATACATGTAGATCTACTTGTAAAATGTATTTACAAAATACCGTTATTTGAAAATGAATAATGATTATCATGGCATTAATTCTGCCATTGGAAAGGCAGTATTGGCTTCCATAAATTGATATCGGAAATAAATTAAGTTTGATAGTTTGCATCTCTGACAGTAAAGTATGTGTAATTTTTCACCTGCTTTATATAGTGAAAATCTACTGCTTTTACATTGATGCACACACACAATTATGTTGTGTACTGAATAATTCAACATGGCTGATAGATGCGATATTATTCATATAATGCACATTGTGAGGACTGTGTAATAATCATTATTTAAAGTGTGTAAAAAAAAAAAACACACATATATATATAAAGGACTTGTTTAACAAATTTGAAAGATGCCGGCAATATGTTGTTAGAGTCAATCATTTCTGCGCTCATTTCTGCGCTTGATGAAGCAAGTTCACAAAAGCCCTTTTATTTCAGGGACTCCACTGAGGTTTTTTGACATGAAGGGACGAAATATTTTTTCAAGATTAATGTTCGATTTGATGTAGGTCTAGACCAATGTTTGTGCAGAACTTCAGATCATTCGTTCACTCCATATTCAGAATAAATATTCTAATTGTGAAAAATGACAAAAGTTGGCAATCCTTTTCACATAAGTTGGGCTAAGAATAGCACAAAAATACGATTTTTTCGTTTTTTTCGAGTATGTTTCTAAAATTAATGATCTTTTGATTTTCTGTTTTAAGTGACCCAACTTATCTATGTAAGGAATTCAAATTTTGTTTTCTTAGGCTTTTGTGCCTCAGTGGAGTTCCTTCCACATTTTACTTATTGAAAATGGTAATGTGAAAGCAGTATTTTTCTTGTGTATTTTTCTAACATCTTCAACATGACAGTTTGGTGTATACATTATAATAGGTTGTAGGCAATATGGCGATTTATATCGTAATTTAGGTTCAAAAGCCTTTTAGCATGGCACTTTTATTATATACATATTATACTCCTTGTAGCCTATACAGACTGTTAAATATCTCTTTAATTATATATAGTTACACTTGTATACAAGTATGAATCTTCATTATATTTCAGCATTTCAGAGGATTCAATAATATTAAACATTTAGAAATGAGAATTTATATTGTAGAAAAATCGTTCACTGTGTACATGTATTAAGTAATAAATATTTCCTACAAATAGTTACATTTTAATGTTGATAAAATATCTGATACATGTACTTTACCTCTCTGAATAAAGTAGATTTTGAAATTGAAAAACAAAAAGAAAATACTTTACCAGTACTGAGAATAGAGAGGTAAATTCAAGATACCATAGATATAAGAAAATTTTCATAAGTATTTTTTTTCTGCTTTCACCTTTACTGACAAAAAGAAAAGTCTTTTGATCCTAAATATTTACTGCTGTTCTTAGTTAATACACAGATTAAATGTGTGTTTTTTTGCTTTAACTTTCTGTTTATAGAACCATTTTGCGTTTTATCCTATATGTTTTCTACACAGAAAATAGATGTTAGTCAAGCATCTTGGCTTATTTACTCTCATGAGCACAAAATTGCTTATGATGAGTCATTTGGATCCCCTCTGTCCGTTTAACTTTTTGTATCCACAATGTCTGGAAAGAAATCCTGTGTGTTCGTGTCAGAATGGTTTAGGTCATTGACTTCAAAACACTTGCCCCTCACCACTGCGGCTTCAAATCCCGACTTCCAGGTTGTACATTCATGCCTGAAATAATGCACCTGAAGTCTTCTAAAGCTGGAAAGTAGTCAAATGACCCATATTGTGTATTTTGACATGATAATCCCTTAATTAAATAATGGTCACTTCCCGATTTTTAGAAGAAAAAGTCCCTTTAATGTTGAACTAGGCTGCTTTGGATAGGTAGAGCGATAGAAGGCCATTAAGGTCATCTTGTATCAATTTTGTTCTGTTTTATCATCATATCATGCATTTAATTCATCTTGTTAAACACATTTCACTTAACTCAGTACAATGTATCAAACAGGCTCCCATTACTTTTGATAACTAACATAGGTTTTTATGAGTTTTACAGAAAATATGTTTAACTTTTAGCCTGCCGGATTCCACCCATGTGACTAGTGCAGACCAAGATCAACTTGCACATCTGAGACTGATATTGGTCTGCACTGTTGTCAGTACAAAAATTTAAATTTTTCCTTAAGAAATGATAAATGATTTTGCCTAATTGAAATACGGACAAATAGGTTTAAGACTTAAGTGTGGAAAGGGTAAATTTGATTCTGTTATGTTTTGTTTGTAGTCTTGAAATAGAATAAGGAGCTCTATACCTCTTTAATGTAAAGTTAAGCTAGAAGTGAAATGATATTGATGTCGGAAAAGTAATCATTGAATCAAATTAAACTTTTTTTGTATAATGATCTCTCAGAAAAGAAGAAAAAGTTACTTTTGTGCCCTTTTATATACTCACTTGTTCTTTTATTTTATTATATATAAGTTGTGTATTGAATTATGTTTCATATTTCTTTCTACAAAGTTTCATTATAGATTTCTATACTTTATATACATATACTTATTATACCATGTAAAATGCAGAAAAAATAAAGCATTCCAAACGGATGGCAGTGATCTTTGGGCGTATGTATGATTTGAAACTTAAACTAGCTTTGGATGACTAGGGGAAATTTTGTAGATGTTTTCCGCTTTGATTATTTCTATGCGTAGCTGCAAATATTTACAATACACATTTATATAATTTATGTCTGTGTCTTTTTTCTATTGCATATTTAAAAGTTTTTTTTAGCATATTGCAAGCTAGAATTTTTTTGTCTGAATATTTGTAGATTCAATTTATTGCTTGCAATTATAATTTATATCACTTTCAGAAATTGGCAAAATATTTTTTTATGAATATGAAAACTCATTTATATGTTTGTACATTCGTTTGTATAGATATGTAAAACTATATTATATGTACATGTACTTGAAAAGTTAAAATAACAATTTTTTCATTAATTTAGATGATATTTATTATTATAAAACAGTGTAACTTAAAGATAGGAAAAAATCAAGGTTTTTGTTGCTTTTTACACTTCTATAACATGCTGTAACTTTTAACATGTTTGTAAAGCTATTAGCTGTAAATAAAAAAAACTTCCAGGCAACTTCTTACATTAATTGTGTTTACTAAAAAAACAAAATGCCTGACAATATTTATAGAGACACTGCCAACTTAAAAACAATCTATTGACTGTTAAAAAGTGAAGTTGAAGTAAAAGTTTAATTCATTGTAACACCATCTAAATACAATGCCGTTTTTACAAAAATCATGAAACTCCACTAGAATTATCTTCCTGTCAACTTCCGAAAAGTTAGGAAAAAAAAGTTTTATGACCTTATTAAAAGCAATTTAGATCCATTGGATTAAGATTAATTGATACTGTCTCTCTTTGATTACAATTTAGTGTAAATGGTGTAGTATTTATAAAGGGGAGTAACTCATGGGAAAATAATGTAAACATTGTCAGTGTTTTAACTTTCATTTTATTTTTTCTGTCGACTTCTCAGTAACTAATATTTCAAATACTTAAACAGAAAGCAGATTGTGTAAAGACAGTACAAACTTAAACTTTCATACTAACTAAGTCTTGTATTTTCCTGAATACCCATTGTATTATTGAAAACTTATTTCCAGTTTGATTATTTGTAAACAGGAAGTAAAAATATCAATTGTTCAAACAGGTTTTAGAGCTAATCCCTGTTCCAGCACATTTATACATGTAGATAGTTCTTAGAAACAAACCACCTTTTATACACGGAATTATAGGCTTCCAAACTAACATTTTTATCACCATGTCTTTATTTTTGTACATGTCTTGTTCAGTGATTATTTACATAATACATATGTGAAAATGTTTCCAACAACGAAGATGAATTTGGGTTACCTATGTGTACATTGTGGACTTATCACTATAAATGAGCCCTGTCATGACAAAACCAACAAAGTGGGTTTGCGACCAGCATGGATCCAGACCAGCCTGCGCATCCGCGCAGTCTGATCAGGATCCATGCTGTTCGCTTAACCACTCTATTACAAGTAGAGAAACTGATAGCGAACAGCATGGATCCTGACCAGACTGCGCGGATGCGCAGGCTGGTCTGGATCCATGCTGGTCGCAAACCCACTATGTTGGTTTTGTCATGACGCGGCTCAAATACTGGAATGATGATGTCAAAGTGGAAGTGCTTCCAATTCCATTGACAGCTTATATAGAATATGTTGCTAGTGTCTGATATTACAAAATTTATTAGGCAAGGCTTATCAGGCATGCACTGTGAGACGTCAATGTAATGACATGATAAAAGCCTTTCTGTGAAGTAAATTGTTAGGATTTGCTTTCTCTATTTACCAATGTAAGATACTTGTTATATATCTTATGATATTTGTTTGCTGCCACACTTTGAATCTGTTTTTACTATGTGTTACAAGGCTAATCAAAAGGTTTTGACTTGTAAAAGTATTATTCCAGGCAGAACTGCCAACCTGGCATTTGACATAGCCTGTAAAAATTAGTGACAGATTTAACAAGTTTGCTTTTAAAATCTTTGGATCTGAATGTGTGTTGTTTTTGTTGGTTTGATTTTGGGGTATTTTTTTGGCACAAAGATGTCACCACAAGACTAAATCCTGAAAAATGGATTTTTGTGTCTCGTTTACAAAACAATACTTTATTTTATTGCCCATTTGCACTTTTACACTTGTTATATTCAGATGAAGTTTTTCTAAGTTTTGATGGAGGAGGTAAAATCAGTACGGCATGATTTTGTGCATGTTATTTTGGGACTTGATATTACTTTGTATGGTTGCCACCTCTGGGATTTCTAGGGGTCTTTTTGCAGTAATTTTCCTGTCTCGTTTTGCAGTAAATTCTTGTTTGGGATTTTTTCATCACTTGACATTAATACTTTCTGTGTACCATTGTCCTGTCACAAATTGTCAAACTGACTCATAACTTCATGTATTTGTGAAATTATAACAAAACAAAGTTGTTATTCAGTTGTCCACTCCAGTATTTTCTTGTTACCTTTATAATATTGCATTTTGTTTTTTCTAATATACACAATAGTCTGGGTTTCATAGCTTATGAAATTGACAGTGTTTTAAGGTGAACTGTTTAAAGCAATTTCAAAGCAATTGTCTATCTTGATGCGGAGCTCTTTTTTCTCTCCTCAAAATGTTTACTTTGAAATAGCTAGGGTTTTTATATTTTTGACGGAAGACTATAAGTTTCCTGCGAGGGATTATTTGTTTCATGAGGGAATATTTGTTTCACGACAAATCTTATGTATGAATATCTTTTATGATAGATAGTGGAAACTGATTGTTTAGGAAGATGCAAAAAATATTTGTTTACAGGTGTTAAGAATAGCATATAGTTGTGTATATTTAAATGAAGAATGTTTGCCAGTTTTGGAAGAAGTTGAGAAATCTGGAGTTTCATGTCTGTAAATATGTCTTGATTAACGTGCTTCTGATATATATGCTCTTGTATTTTACTGTGTATTACTTTTTTATTATATGTTTATGTGTTTCCTAATGTATCATTGTTATTCAATGAATTTAATTGTATGAGCTGTTTGAAATGTGGCGTTACGTTCTCAACTATAAATGTAATCCCGAACTGGGCAAATGTGGGGTTTTGTCCATGTAGTCCTGGGGTACAAACAAACTTTACCATTTATACAATTTCATGGAGCATGAATATGCTGAGGCCCACATGGAAGATCAGGAAACCGAATGTGCTAGCCTCATTAAATAAAGTTGTTACTTACTTACTTACTACTATTCACAATAAAATGATCAACCTGTTACACTTAATATTGATGTATTTATCAGGATACGGACAAAAAGCCCCCCCCCCCCCCCATCTAAAAATAACAAGGTGGACAAAAGCCCCTCCATGAAATTTACACATAGGACAAAAGCCCCCCATCAAAAATACAGGTAGGACAAATGTTTGATGGAATGGGGGGGGGGGCTTTTGTCCTACCTGTATTTTTGAGGGGGGGGGGGCTTTTGTCCTATGTGTAAATTTCATGGGGAGGCTTTTGTCCACCTTGTCATTTTTAAATGGGGGGGGGGGGGGCTTTGTCCAGGGGGGGGCTATTGTCCTACACTCTTATTTATCACATTGTGACCATAAAAGTTTGTTTATACCCCAGGATTACATAAGGAAAATGATTTTTTAATTATTTGTTTGAATTTCTTTGATGATCATATCATCATTATAAATCTACATAATTATAATCAGAACATGCAACATTATATTCTACTAACAAATAAATGTTTGATTTGACATCTTGCGGATCAAGGAAGATTTACATGATGTATTAACAGTCCTTAAGTGGAGATAAGAGGTCTACTGCGTTTTGCGTCTGGCCAAATGTTTAAGTAAATGTCCATCATAGCATTGATTGGCAATTTTGTTGACATTGAAGTTTTCAGAACAAAATTTTTTTAATTGTTGTAACATTTTAAAGCGCCTGAAAAAATTGAACTATTGTTGACATTAAATTTTGTTCTTCCTTTATATTATTATTGCATTAATAGGAAAATGGTTGAAATTTACCATACTAGAAAATTTTAAATGACAAAAATCTAAATAGAAATTTTAGTTCTTTTATTGTTAAAAAAAGGTAGGGTCATTTTACTTTATTCATCATTCCTTCATTAAACATACTTTATTGCAACATTTCATCATGCTTTGAGTTTTATCCTTTATTTTGATATTAAAGTTGTTTTTTGCTGTGTATTGTGTTTGTGAAAATGACTTGAGAGTGGTTCTTAATTTTTAGAATAATTGTCTTGCAAACTAATTGAATATAGTTTTACTATGAGTCAATATAATATGATAATTTTCTTAAATAATCGATGTATATCATAATATTTAATTTTTATATAGATTTAAAATCAAAGTAATGTACAGTAATATATTTTTATTTATAAGTAACCCATATATCACAGATTTTTACTTAATGTGTGCCTATGAAAAAATGAATTATACAAATGAATATAACACTTTCTTAATAATAAGTAAATTATACATTTATATTATCATTGCATATAAAACTGATGTGTAACAAACATATTGCATTGTTTATTTCAGAAGACCGCCCATTACCTGGCTCAGAACACCCAGAAGGTAAATATTTTACTCTGTTCAAGAACAAACAAACTTGATTACATGGGCGCTCACCAGATGGCTTTAACACTTTCCTTCATGAGCATAGTTTGAAAAATGGCCGTTTTGATTGAAACGCCCCCTGTTACAAGTTCAAACTGCTATGAAACTATGAAAAATGCTTGATACTGATGAAACTCGGCACAAATGTTGATTGGACCATAGCCTTTGTAACAACATGCTCAATCTTAAATTTCCCATTACCATGGCAATGGGGGACGTCTCAAAATTGCCAAAAATCACTATTTTGCATTATTTTTTTTTTCCATCAAAACTGATTGCAAAGTGCTGCAACTTCCCAATGAATTGAGATAGAGTAAAAGGATTTTCAGCTTTGGTTACACGTTACCTTACGATCAACCTGAGGCCATTTTTAGCCTTTCACATGTCAAAAAAATTTTGGGGGATCAAACATCCCCTTCTGGCAACCCCTTGATGTACCTTTTTGATAAAGGGGTGGCGCTGAAAAAGTGATCACTTTTTTATCAACATTTGTCAAATGAAAAAAAGTGTTTAATACCTAAATAGGGCATTTTTTCACTGTTTGAGGCTTCAAAAAGGGGGGGGGTTGGACGAAAAGCCGTCAAAACATGTCTATATGTGGTAAAGGGTTAAGGAAATCGGCAGAGTGTGGAAATAGCAATGTTTCAGAATGACTATGTTCAAGTAGTTTTGCATTGGATTTTCCAAAAGCTGTAAAATTGGTACAGTTGTTTTTGTTTGTTTGTGAAGTGATCACTGATGTTACTTGGCAGAAATCAATCAGCCGTTGTGTTACTATTGTGTGTTCATGTAAAAAGTAAAGAAAATAAAACTTGAAAGGAAAAAAAATACTGGCATGGATGGTTTTAAGCTGCAGAATTAAATCAACATAAGCTAATATTCATGAAGCCAGGTTTAAAAGAATTTAGCTGTAAAAAGTTAATATCTAGTCATTTTAATATCTAGTCATTTAATCACATCACAAGTTCAAGGTCACACTCAGAGGTCAATGTTTCAATACATAAAATATACACTCTTGTTCGTCCAAGCACTAATGCTCTTGCTTGTACCATGTTTTAGCGAAAGTTAAAACTTTTTTGAAACAGAGCAAAACCGATGGGAATAAAACAATTTTCCTCTTTATGGTATAATTTAATAAGAACTTGAAAACTAATGTTGCATTGATCAGTTAAGACTTTTCTTCTAAAATTTAAAAAATGTTTGTTCTAAAAATAGACATAATTTTCTTGTGAAAATTATATGATTATATATAGATGTTATACATTATAACTAACTTAATTGTCAATATTATCTTCTACAGAATCCTCCCACCATCATTTAAAAGATGCATCACCCTGGGCGTCTCCTGCACCTAGTCCGGTGCCGAGCCCGAAAGCAAGCCCACAGGGTTCCCCCAAGTTACAGAGAAAGAAATGGGCATTCAGTGAAAAACATGCTTTTACACAGGAAAACAACTATGAGAGTGTGAATGCCCATGAGTTAGTGGAGCAGCTGGCACAGTCAGAAAATCTCCAGGAACAGGCTGATATTATTCATTATCTGTACATGAAAAAGTAAGTGCTACATTTTATGTATTAGAAATAATGTAGGTTAACATTTTGTGATAAATGGAATAAGAAGTTAATGCAAAAATACAGAATGATATTTTTTTGTATTTTATTTTTAATGGCAGAACACTGTGAACTAACTGTGGTTTTCGTGTATTCTTGAGGTTAAACTTCATAATGAATTTCCTTTACGATGTATGATATGTTCATTTCAGAGGTACAGATTGGGATACAGAAGTTGATGGGAAATATTGTACAGTAGGAGAACTGTTATTGGAACTGTATGAAAAGGTATGTAAACTGGACATTGTTGTCATAACAGTCAAAGCTGGGTTTATAGACCACCTCTGTCCAAGTCACCCAAGCATTGTCTTATTCTACATGTAATAATGCTATCCTGTCAGCTTACGATACATCATCGGTTCTACTCAGGTGCCTAAAATAATGCACAAATGGGCACCTTAGGTCTTTCTCCACCATCAAAGCTTGAAAGTTGCCATATGAGCTATGCTGTACTGATGCAACATAAATCCAATCAAACAAAAAAACAGTTTTCAATCATTTCAAATGACAGGTTAATCAGCAAAATCTCTTGATTTCTTAAAATTGGAACAAACTTTTCATACACAATTAAATTTTTACTTAGAATAAACTTGTATATGTCAAGGCTACAAATGAAACAAGATTTTTTTTTATCAGTCCACGTTTGATTTCAGTGATAATTTGCCAATAAGATGTCACTTTACTTGTTTAATTATTTTCTAGGCCGGACATTTCAAGCAATGGTGGCTAGTGAGGCACGCAGCTGGTATGTTAAAGAAACGGGTTGAAGACCTGGCCCTAGCAGCCACTGATTTACTTGTGCGTCAGAAACAGCTCTCTGTTGGGCTACCCCCTGATAGCGAGAAAACTATTACCAGGTATATGATGATATGAAAATATGCATTGTTTATCTGACTTTCTTTGGTCTTATAATTTCATAAATGTTTTTTCTTTATAAGAAAAAAAAATAGGCATGGAAAAAAATTGCTTCTGTGCTTATTTTAACAACACTGCGAAATATTTATTCTTTTAATAATGCACATTAATTTTGTAATATCAATTTTCTTGGGATAATTATGATGTTTATATTAACCATATACACTGTTGCTATAGATTTATTAAACTGTTTGTATTTTCATTTTTCTTCTCAAATGACTTGTGTTGTATCATAAATTTGGTATAATGACTTTTGACAGGTTATATTGCCATATACAGTCCAACCCCGTTTATTCGAAGTGCCTGGGACTGAATATTTACTTCGAATAATCGAAATCGGAATCTTGTGATAGACGAAAACTACTCTACTTTGACCAATCATCGCAAAACTACCGTTTACAACACAAAACCTTGATAATGGCCGTGTTGTCACTACGGTATTTACAGCTAAACTCTGGTATTTTCGATTAGGATAAAGGCTCTCATGTAGCGTTACAATTAATGAAAAAATTGTTTTGGATGTTTTGACAAATTCACATAATACGGAATGTATAGAATTATTGCTGTCATCTTCTAGCAATTACAGTAACAAAATCGGACACGGTGCATAGCTTTTCATTTTCGGTAATTAAAGAACACACAAAGAGTTATTATCATGATTGTCTAATTACACGCATGACTGTGGATATTTTTCACAAGTCGACTGGTCAGCGAGTGGATCTGCGCCAATTAGTCTGGCTACGAATAATAATTATGCTGGCTTCGAATAATAGGCGTGAAATTCTTTCATAATTATATAATCGGGACCGCAATTTTACTTCGAAAAATAGGAGGTATTCGGATAATGCATTTCGAATAATACGCTGGTATTTATATTGTTTTATATAGAGACAAAAACGGGACCGCCGATCTACTTCGGATAACGCCGGGTATTCGAATAAAGGGTTGTCGAATAACCGGGGTCGGACTGTATATAGAAAGGTTGTTTTGTCCTAAAGCCCTTACCATACAGCTTGGGTTATATAACCTTTTACACTGAACCATATAACCTGTCAAATAGCCTTACAACTTATATTCGTTTCTGATGGTCATATATCTCTCAATGATGTTTCAGAAATCGTGTCAGAATAAAACTCTTGTCTCTTGCAGAGAATTTGGTTATTCATGGTTAGATATCTAGGAAAGCTGATTAGATGAACTCACCACCAAGATATGACCAAAAATAAGTTAAATTGAGAGTAAAATCAGACAAATTAACAAACTTATATTATAATATAATAATTATGTTAATATACAATTAATAATATATTACTATTTTCAGTCCATTACCACCAGATGAGCTTGCCACCATTATATACAGTGTATGTGGGGAAGATCTCAGCACAGCTTCTCTTACTCAGGTATTGATAGTTTTATAAATAATTCTAATAATATAACTGTACTGCAGATCTAAAATCTATTTATATTACACCTACATGGTTATCTCAACAGAGATTGTAAGTGATCTTGTTCAGACCCGAGTCTCTACATTGGGATCTCAGAATGATTTGGTTGTAGAAAGCCATTTGATCAAGTGTGTAATTTAAACAGTGAAAATGTATTCCATAAACTCTTGTAAAACAAGTGCATTCTGGTGTATTACCAAATTAATGTTTATGGCTTAAAGTCAACTTGCTTAATATCAAACAAACATAAAATATACTGTATGCTTAAAGCTTTTTACTGTCTTTTTTTACATGCCATGAATGGTAAAATATTTTTTTTTTAATCTTGACATCTTTGAGAGAAAAAGCAAAATATTGAAAGTGTAAATGAAATATAACTATTTATTAAGAGAATCTGATAACCTACTGGTAACTTAAAATCTGTATTTAATTATTTCAGGAGCTGTTGATATACTTAGCCATGTTTATCAGAACAGAGCCAAAACTTTTCAATGAAATGTTACGATTAAGAGTTGGTCTAATCATACAAGTGATGGCTACAGAGTTGGCGCGTCTCTTTAAATGTACAGGTATGTTACGACATCATTGAAGTCTTTCCAAACTAAACTGTTGATTTGATATTTATTGCATTCATTGTGTGTGTATATGAGTCTATTTTTACTCACCACTGGTTGCCCATATGACCGAGTCCTCCAAAAGAGTATTAGTCATTTTAGATTTTGGAGGATAGTGCAAGACACAGATACAGAAAGATGCCCGAATTCCAGAAGCTTCTATGGTTCTTTAGCATGCCTATTGTTTAAGCACCTATACACAGGGCCTCGATTTAAAGTCTCGTCCAAAAGACTGATTAGTAATTTTGGTTGGCCAGCCCAACTAGAATTAATAACAGTAATAACTTTCGTATGACAGCAGTTTAGAGCCAAGCCTGTCTGTATATATATTAACTACACTTTATATAAAATTCACAGCTCTATTGTAAAATTTCAAAAGTCCTGACATTAACTTTGAGCAGTTTTAGTTCTAAGAAGAAAAAGTCTATGATATAAACTCGTAATGATAACAGATAACTGCTATTTCAAATGTTGGGGGGGTGGGGGGTTTGGATTTTTTTTTTTATGTTCAGCTTAAATCTAGGACTGTTCCAATTAGATAAATATGTTTGTGTTTTAATCTAACTTCACAGATTGTCTTGTTTTATGTTTTGTTTAGGAGAAGAGGCCAGTGATCATCTTCTGAACCTGAGCCCATATGAACTTAAAATGATGTTACATCATATATTGAGTGGCAAAGAGTTCATGATTACTACAGGTAGGGAAACTTTTACTATAATTATAATTAAGTATAGGCAAATACCTAGTTTAGTCATGCCAGAAAGCTCGTCCCTGCAATTTTTACTAGACTCTATATTGCAGGATTTTAGAATTGTTGATCTTGAAATCTCTTTAAGAAAAAAGTCTTCAATTTTGAGCTTGTCAAATCCATTTCACCTGTAAAATGATGTAAAAGTTATTATCGAAGTTTAGATTAGAGGTCTGTTTGCAGACACTAGTTGTAATATTTTTACTCAGAGAGATAGATAAATTTTACATTAGATAGTAGCTTTTAGAAAATTTGCATTAGATATAGAGGCATTCAAAAAGAAAGAATTTACTAAGAGCTTGTCAATGTCTTCTATTACATTTCTATTTCTACATGTCACTAAAATCATCATCGTTTCCAGCAGCCTCAATTGAGCTGGGGACATATTGTTTATTGTCTTGACTGCCTGTAGATAAATCTATTTCAGAAATAATATATGGCTAGAATTTTCATACTTTGGCAAAACTGACCTATGAAAGGATCTTCTTTGTAACTTAATAAGATATGATCTTGATTCATACAATACCTTGGAACTTCAAAGTTCTGTTTTCAGTTTTAATTAAGGAAATTTCACCATACATTTTTATTGAAGAAAAGAATTTGAATGAGGCCATTTATATTTAATGAATGCATCTTAATTCTTTTAGATTTGTATTCATTCATTTATTTCATTCGTAAATGTAGAAACTAAATCTTTAACAAAAATTTCTGATTCTACAGTATATCAATATTGTGTTGAATTTTACTTTCTGATTACTCTTTTGAAGTTTAAAATTAATTGATTAAGTTTGTATGATGAAAATTAAAAGGGGAGGATGTAGACAGAGAAACCATTTTGGAATTATGTGAGCATTTTATTTGAGCTTTTTTCCCCCTATTTTATTTGAAAGGAGGTACAGGTCTTACATGGTATTTAGTCTCAAAATTTAACATCTGAGCCGTGTAACGACCAACATTATGCGTTTGCGACCAGCATGGATCCAGACCAGCCTGCGCTTCCACACAGTCTGCTCAGGATCCATGCTGTTCGCTTACCAACCCTATTACAAGTACCGAAACTGAAAGCGAACAGCATGGAGCCTGATCAGACTGTGCGGCTGCGCAGGCTGATCTGGATCCATGCTGGTCGCAAACGCATTATGTTGGTTTTGTAGTGACGTGGCTCATTTCTTTTTATCACATGACATAGCTTGAATTCAGTATAATACAATTATTGCGTAATTCTTTATAACATAAGGAAGCTTTTGCCATTTTTCAGCATTTTCTGGCTTTTAAACATAATGTCATTGTGATGAAAAGAATCTTGCATTTGTTGTTATTTCATTTCGACTTCCGATACTTTTTTTTACACTTGTTTAGCGTAAGTCTGCTTGAAATGTCAACTCATGTAAGGCCCTTTTATCTGTGTATGTTACAAGACAAATAGTTTTCAAACATGCATACTAACGCTGTTGTAATAGTTAAGTCAGCTTAGAATTTAGCAAACCAAATTGTGTAGTTTTCTGAATTACACTACTTCATTCATATTGAATTTTATTAATTTCTATCTTGTACATTGAACAAGAAGAAATTGCATATACCGTATTCCCGCATTTAAGCTCTCAGCTCCCTCCCAAGAACTCAAGTATATGTTTTTAGATGCAGAGTTGTATTAAGTGGTCTGAATCTTTGGACAGGGGGGGGGGGGTTAAATGAGTACTGGACAATATGCAGACAGAACTTTAAACAAAAGTCATTAGCCCTTAGAATTGTCTAAATGAGGATATTTGATACACAACAAATACCGAACTGCTCTTTATATTATTTTTTAAAAGGCAATTATCATAAAACTTAAAATTCTCAGTGTATGTATGTTTGACAATTATTTTCTTTAAGTAGAAGTATAGGTATGTCTGTTATGAAGGTGGTGTAAATGGGATTTTTCATGATTTCCTGTGGTATAGGAGGAATTGGTACAGCTTGACAGCACATTATGGACTTGTCCATGCCACCAGTATAGAGCTTGGTCAGCGGAGACACCCTTGCAGACTTACCATTCTCTTATATATTGAAATAAGTCTTTCAGTTCACAATTCCCTCAGTCCCAAATTCTATTTTATCATTGTTAGGCTAGCAAAATATTTTGATTTTATTTGTGGCAGCATGACCGAGTGCTTAACGCGTCAGTCTAGTAATCTAATGATCGCTAGCCGCATGGGTTCAAACCCCATCAGGGGCCAGTCGTTGTTTCCTTGAGCAAGAAACTTTACACTCATTACTCAGTACTGGTTGGTTCCAGGAACGGATTCGAAAGTGTGCCTATAAGCTTATAGCTTCCTACACAATCTAACTAAAATAAATTCTGTATAAACCAAAATATTTTGATAACTGGACACTGTATACTGTTGACTGCTAATACCTCATATTCACAATGGACAGACTAGTTCCAAATTCAAAGCTGGACTAGTTCATAACACACATTTTAGCAGGGAAGGGGTTATATAATAAGATTGAGGTAGCACTTTGCTTCGGGAACTTTAGTTTGACACTTTGTGGATACCTTATCTTCATTTTCTCAGAATTTATACATGTTGATGGGACTCTGTACCTCACGATACCAGGCTGTCACTGGCAGTGATATCAAACATCAGTAACAATATCACTAATAAAAGAAACTTTAAGCACATATTTCAGTCCTAGGTCTTTCTTTTTTTCTGTATACGTTTTTAGTTTGACTATTCAAAGAATAAGGAGAGTTTATAATTGTACTCATGTCAGCATCATACTTTGGGTATGTTCTTGCTTGCAAGTTGATATCTTCAATACTACGAAAAGGAATTAGTCTAAACTTATTTGAGAGCATTATAGGAGGTCACTTTTCAAGACCCATAACTCTAATATCGATTTTGACAGAATTTTGCCCCTTTTTTAACTTAAAAAATTCTACATTATCCAGGCTCTTGTTTTACTATCAGGCTATGCTCTTGTTTTACTATCAGGCCATAGGAATAGTCGAGCATACTGCCCTACCAACAGGTCTTGTTACAGACATAATGTAGCATTTATTATTTCAGGAGTTATTTGACTGGTTTAGCATCAATTCTTATTGACAGACTAATTTGACTCAGGTTTAACATTAATTCTGTCAATTTTAAGATATAATTTTTAGAAATGAATATCTGTACCTCCTTATTACATCTTTGGTTTATCTGACAAATAGATTCTTTAACTAGTATTAAATTTTGTATTATGAACATGGGTATATAACAATATTTTTGTCGCAACATTTCTATAATACATTTGCAGGGTCCTATGTTAAGTTTAAAACTATAGTCCAAATAAAGTTAGTTCATTGTATTTAATGTTTAAGGGATGGATCTATTTGTTGGAAAGCCTGTTTGCCAGTTTTTTGTACTAGTTAAACAGAATATTATTTTCAGTTCTTTAATCATTTCTCTATTCTCTAATTGTAAGATCTTTGACTTTGAATCTTAAAGTTCACAATAGAATTCTCACAAAAGTGTAATCAGAAATTGCTTTTTACAAAGAATACCTGCTTCTTTTGATCAGTCTTCCTGTATTATGATAATAACTAGACATGTATATTAATCTCCTTTCTAAGAAAAATAATTTGTTCACTTAATTTTAATATTCATTGTAAGATTTGATAACCCCCAATCTTTAAAATGTGAAAGTTTTTATTCCAAGTTAACTTTTAATTTCAAATTTTCAGATTTCTGACTCACCCATTAATTACAACATAGTTTTTAATGTGTTCTTTAAAATCATAACAAGAAGTTTTACATAAAAAGAAAAAGAATTAAAGAAAAAATATTGAAATAGTCATTTATGGTGGAATAAGCCATAAAATGTAATGAAAGGGACCAACATTTTACCTGTCATTTTTCTTAATATTAAGATAGGCATCATAATCTTTATATAGTTACATGAGGTAATTAATTAGCTATTGAGATAATTTAATTGTTGAAGTAAGGGAGGTAACTCAGGCTTAGTGCTTGCTTGTTCAAAAGCTTGAGTTACCAAAATGTTTACTTTTCTGCAAATTTACTGATAATTTAATATGCAGTTTTGTAAGAAATGTGGTCAAAACAAACTCAAGCATTTTTTTAACTTTCAAAAATTATAAATATTTTTTTATTTTAAATGCTTGTGCATCAACTCAGTTATTTTTTAAGCTACATTTATTTGAATTCATTACTTTTGCAGAAAAGAGTTACTGTGTTTTTTATATCCCGTGTGTTAAGCATGCATGTTAAAGTTTTTACTGTTGCGATCTAATTTTAGTAACAACGGATTACGATGATGAATACAAGCTGTCAGTCGTCACGAAACACGCGAAAAAAGAGACGTCTGCATTTGCGGAGAGACTGAGTAAAACGTCGACCCCCTCCAAGGTGCTTTTACGCCTTAAAACACTAACAAGAGTATTTCAAAGCTGATGCTACTATTATTTTTCGTCTTATTTATCTATTTTACTTTATGTGTGAATTTTTTTATTTTACCCCAATTGAGCCAACTTTAATTTTCAGGAAAGAAAGATTTTTCAAGAGTTTGTTCTTTAGTTGAAAGTGATGTTCTGTTTACTTGTATGTTTTCTTAATAAATTTCCTGACTTCTTCCTGACGATGTTTTAACCATATTTAATTAATTTGTTAGTTATGTACAGTAACTTATCTTTGTACTTTTGTTCTTATTCATAGTTTTCATCATAAATTATAAAGTCTTTTAAACCTGCAGTGGAATACACTTTTGAGTTTACAATCCGTTGTTTTGAAATTACAGCCTTCGAAAATGTTGAAATTGGTTTAATGTCGTAAGAAATAGAAGAATTAAATATTATAATATTTTGGTATTGGTTTATTGATTAAGTTTTAGGGAACTTAGTGGCTGAGTTTGGGTGGGTAGGGGGTGTCCATATACATATGTAATTTTAAAGAAAGAAAAAAGCTTTCAAAATTGTATTGTTGCTTAAAGATGAAAAAGATAGGAAATACCTATGAATCTGAATAACCTTTTGAATGAATTTCATTATTTTCCATTCTGTTTATTGTCGCTCATCTTGTTTTTTCCATGCCGTTCTGATTAACCTACTTGTATACCCAGTTCATTTAATGTTGCATGAAAGTTTTATCCAACAGAACTAACAAGACTTTGGTTTACTTTTTTCTCTTTTATTAAGAAAATTAACACGATAATTAAAATATTCCTCTTTTTCTATTTACGAAGACCTTGAGGTAAGGACTGTTGGGTCGGTGATCCCGGTTCACGCACCCAGTATAGCCTCGAGAAGGGCGTCACACATTGTAGTAAGTATGGCATGGCCTCGACTTCTCGGAGTGATAAAATGTTTCTGCTTTCTTGGTTTCATAGAGCAGATCAGCTTAAAGATTATTTCAAAGAGTTGTGCAGAAAAAAAAAAAAAACACCAAAAAAAAAAAAAACGTTCATTGTTACTGCTTTTAGAAGAGCACCTTTTGCCCAAAATTTGCAATTGTCCCAAGCCTTTTTGCTGATTGTTACATATTTCAGCTTTGATTTGACAAAGTGAGAAAATTTCTGAACATATGTATTAGAAAATCTTTTTGTAGCAAAGAATATTTTTATATAATTATATGTTTTGTGTATAAGTACATATAATTTGTTGTTAAGGCAATAATCATTTCAGAATTATATATTTTTGTATAGAATATTTTACTTCATTCTAGTCTAATTTGAAAGTAAAAAAGATACTTAATTTTATTCATAGAATTTCTTCGATATTTTTGATTTAATGTAAGATTTATGGCTAAGTACGCATCTCCAGACCTTGTAGAATAGTAGATTAGTCCACTAATAACATTTTAAGATTGCCCTTGCAGAGTGGTTATGTCCCTTGTTCAAAACTAGCAGTTTTTATGTAGATCTAGTTTAATATAAAAACTATATTCTTTTCTTTTAATGCTGTTTAAGATGGAAAGAATAATTTTCCTTTTATTTTGACATTAAAATTATGATATTTTATACAGATGTTTCTGAGGAATTAAATGAATAATTATGTTCAGTGATTAGCAGAATCACCAATTAAAAGCCCATGTTGATACTAGCAAATTGTCACCACTAGTATAAAGTCAGGTCAGCCAGCACATTATAGAAGTTGAGACTTTACTAGACTATTGTCTGCTGAAAAAATTGTAATATCAAAGTCTTCTCTCAGTGGAGAGAGTTCTAACTTTGATGCCAAATTTTGAATCCTGACCTGTTTTAGCTGGAATAGAATTAATTTTACTGTGTTATCAACTCAGTTTGGACTTTAGATTTAGATAGTGATGAATTTTGGTATCTCTTTTAAAAATTTACTTTATTGACTGATTTAATATTAAATCTATGAATGGTGAATTTACAGTAATGTTTATCATATAGAAATTCAGGTTATCTAATGCATTTGTTGTAAATAATATCATAGTTTCCTTGTGTATGAATTACTTTACCTGCTAAAGACAAGACTAAAGGAGAGAATGCCAATTACAAATCTTCAGTAAAGGCCAGGGTGGTTCATGACTCTATGTGATCTACACAGCAGCATCTTTTTATGGGGATATAGATTTGTCCATCTTTACTGCTATCACACTGTCTGCCCATGGCCTGACAAACAGTGGAATAAGGGGGCTTTTATAGTTTATATTTTTTTTTTATATCATCTTTTGATATTCATAATACTTAAGCTGTAACTCTTAATAATTTTTCCAGTGGACTTTAAAGTTGGCTCTAAGGTATATGTTTAGGGTAGATGATAAAAAGAATTTGTCTTTTAGGCTGACATTATTTTCTGTATGGAAAAACTAGGAAAACAGTTTATTCTATTCACTTAATTTATCTTTTTACAGAATTTGATTTTGTCTGATGCCAGGTGCATTTAATCATTACAAAGAAATATTCAAAAAATTTGAATAAGAAATACATGTAAAACATTGTAGAAAGACTAGCCACTGTTTTCTGAACTTTTCAGTATAGTTTCTATGAATAACTTATTTTAGTTGTTTACAAGTATATGTTGTGTAATAACATAGTAAATATTTAAACAATAATGTGAATTTAAGGTACCAGGTGTGAGCTTCACACCTCCCGGAACAACCTCCAGAAAGAGTGACATGTTTGAGTCAGAAATGGAGGACAGACAAGGTCAGTGGCTACGAAGAAGGCGCCTTGATGGCGCACTAAATAGAGTACCTGTTGGTTTCTATACTCAAGTCTGGAAAGTATTAGAAAAGGTAGGTTTTTATTAGGTATTGTTGAATTAAGCCACACCTAAAGCAGCATGCCTCCGAATTTATGCTAATTTTTATGAAAATTTTGAAATTTTATTTAAAAGTCAAATATTGTGTAGTGAACGAAGAAAGTTAGTACATGTAACACATTACATACAGCTTGTACAATCCACCTAAATTACCAAAAAGAGGTCAAAATATGCAAAAATAGCCCTTACTGCATTAGGCAAGCAGTAGAAATATGGGGATAAATGCTGAAAATTCAGTCATTAATTATACATGTACATAACTTGTAAATTATTACTTTAATCATAAAACTTCTCTTTAAATCTTCATTTTTTAGTGCATTTTTATCATTTGTGAAATTTATGCATACAATCGTTTGATAATAGATTCAGGATTTCATAAAAATTTGGTTGAATTAGAAAGGGACTCCACTTAGATTTTTTTAGTATGATGGGACTGGAAATGATTTTTGAGATTATGTTACATTTGATGTAGGTATAGACCAATAACTTGTGCTCATTCACTCACTCTGTATATCCAGAATAATTTTTCTTATAGTGAAATTGAACCAAAAATTAAAAAAAAGCATTACAATGCTTTTTCACTCAAATCAGGCAAAAAATAGAAAAAAATATTATTTTCAATTTACATGTATTTCAGAGTAAATTTCTTAATTATCTTTTGCATATTTTTTTGTCTACAAGTGCCCCAGCTTATCTATGTAAGAATTTCAAATTTTATATTTTAAGCCTTTTGGACCTCAGGCTCAGTGGAGTTCCTTAAACCCTTAATACTGCAAAGTACTAACCTGTATTAGAGTAAAAACAATGATTGACTTTCAAATATGATACCTTAAGTTTGTTAATATGAACAAGTAAAACCTTTTTGATGTACAAATGTATATAATATTCTTTGTTTTACAGTGTCATGGTTTGAGTATTGGAAATCATTTCTTGCCACACAGTCTTACAAGAGAAGTATGTATATTATCTTTTAAATGTATTTTGAATTATATTATTATTATATATGAAAATGTTGATAATATTATCATCATTATTATTTATGTTTATTACATTCTGCTGGCAACAATTACTGTTTCTGCAATGGAAAATGCTACAATATTTGAACATGTTATTATCATTTTTTTGTTGACAATTGTATCTCATTTTGAGTTTTAATTGACATTTAAGGCCTTAACCACTTTATAACTTGTATATACTACTTCAACTGTACCTTTCTTATTTATGCTGCCAATAGAGCTTTAATTGCCTTCTTGGTACCTGAAAATTTTATAGTATAATGGTGCTCTGAACCTTGCAAGGCTCACGGCCATGTTTATGACACTTGCAAGAAATTGTTTTGAGGGTGCTTCAGATAAACTTTAAAGATTTTGTAACAATCAAGCTCGAAAATGTTATTTCATAAGACTATAGCAAAAAAATTTTTTTTTGAATAGAGGACAATATTGGATGTAGGGAACTTGATAATATTTGTGAAAAACAAAAAATAATCTAATTTTCTACTTTATGATGGATGAGTTAGCATTAGTTAAATTATTATTTATTAAATTGTTTTGTAATCAGATGACATCAGGGGAGTTCAAGTTTGCGTTACAAGTGGAGCGCGTGTTAAACATGATACCACAGCCAGAGTTCCGACAGATGATGGTAGAGGCGTTGATGGTTACCACGATGTTGGTGGACGGAGACTGTCGTATCAACCTGAGTGGTCAAGTCATACATATTGATAAAATTGTATTTAATGCAAATGATATATTCATTCAAGAACAGGTATTTGGTGTTTTTGATTTTAAGTTTAAAATCACTTTGAATTGATAAAACATGCACATTATAGGGTTTCTGTTCTGTTAAAAAGAAGCAGGAAACTAACAAATGTATTAGTGAATTTTTTATTAAATTTAATGCTAGAAGGCTGTTGGTGCTGTGCACTATTTCTTTACTGGTGAAAAAGACTGGTTTGATTTACTGGAAAAATGTGCAAATTTTGAAATTAAATACATGTACTAGTGAGTAGTAGTAATAAAAAAAAAGAAAAGTAACTTGTTTTGTTAGGAAATGTCAGAAGTATACAATGACAGTTGATTTTTGAAGAAAAATATAAAAAATATTGATTGTTTGACTTAAAAACACCATGAATAGTATTTTGAGAAATACGTTTATCTCTTCTTTTTTTTTCAGAAAATCTCACCGGAAGTTGTAGCCTCTTCACAGGGAGCTGCGGGTATATGTCAGCATTTATTTGATACAGCCCCTAGTGGGAGATATGGTACAATGTCATATATGGCACGAGGACTTGCAATGGCATTAAATCTCGATCAGCATCAGAATCTGGAGTGCAGTATAAGCTGAGAGTTCCCCACGCAGCTTTCTGAGAGGACTTTTATGGAGTCTTAATACTGTTAATTCACTTAATTTCGTGGGCATGAAATTTTGTGGTTTTGTCACAAAGAACATTTTTGTGAGAACCTAAATTTGTGGTAAAATTTAAATAATGTGATGCAAAATACTAGTAGGTAATCTTACAGCAGATGAAATGAAATTTGTTGGATCTTAATTTCGTGGATTGACCTGTCCACAAAAACCACGAAAATTAGTGCCTCACGAATAATAATGATTTTGCAGTATCCCTTTTCCAGGAAAAAATGTGTAGTGAACTAAACACCTTAACAGCTTTAATATATAGAGAGTCATGTTTATAAACATGTTTACCCAGTTTCAAGCCTTCAGAACCATCTAAGAGTGACAGTTTTAAGATGCTTGTAGTAAAAAGCTATAGATATAGTGAATTTACTGTCAAACAGTATTTCTTTTCATATGTGTGCAAGTTCCCTAAAAGATCTGATTTGTCCTTGTAAATGAAGACTTATTCTTTTCAGGACATTATTGGCAAATGTTCTTATTTGTTGTATTCATCAATTTTCTTCAATATTGGCAAATTTATTTTAAATACTACCTGGCTTTTTTTCTTGCAAAGCTTGCGGCTGCCTTAGGGTAGTTGTTGATGTGCCAAATGTCTGTTTTTGCTTTATTCCTCATAGTCCTTGTACAAAAAAGTTTATTACAATTTAGCTTTTCAAATAAGGACAATATTTACATGTGTTAGTTACATTACTGGCGCATATTATTGTGTGTAAGTTACACTACTGGCACATATTTACATGTGTTAGTTACATTTCTGGTACATATTTACATGTGTTAGTTATGCTACTGGCACATATTTTCATGTGCTAGTTACGCTACTGGCACATATTTCACTTGTACATGTTTATAACTTTGGCAAATGTACATGTGTTGTTACCTCATAAATCTTAATACCCTTGGCAAACACACATGGGGATGGCTAAGTGATCAACAGGTCTTACTTGTACTCTCAGGGTTGCTATCTACCTAGATAGAAACCTTGTAACTGGCAAATCATTGTTACCTTGAGCAAGAAACTTTACACTGATAGTTCCAGGAATGGATTCAAGATTGTGTCGCTTCCTACACAATCAAACTAGAATAAAAATTCTATATACATTTAATGCACATGTGTTAATTTACTGTTATTATCAGCCTTTATCTTAACATATTAATAAACCACTTGCCTATTACTGTGGGTTCAAATCCTGCCAGGGACTATTTATTCTTTCATGTACAGAAACTATCCAGCTAGTATATAGAACATTAGTGGTTCTACTCAGGTGCCCGCTTGTGCCTGAGTGTACCCGAGGTCTTCCTCCACCAGTAAAGCTGGAAAGACACATATGACCTCTATAGTGTTGGTGTGATGTAAAAATGGAACAAAAAATAAACCTGTTAATTTGAATGTAGCTCCATTTTAACATAGAGTTTGGTATATGGCAAAAAAAATGGCAGTTAAATATGTGGACATTTGCTTCAGATGATTTTAAACAGTAGGCAGTCATTAGTTTGTACTACTTCACAGTTCCATTCCCACATATGTTGACACTGCTTGATTCTGTTAATGAGAGCATTTGTCATTATTGATGATTAAAACAGTTGCAGTGAGTTTTGTTTTACCTGTAAATTGAATTGATACATTGAATTATAGATTGGATAATTATGTATTTTTCACCAGAATGTTTATGTTGTTATTCTTTTAAAGGAACTCACTGAGGTTCAAATTCGGAAAAATACAAAAGTTGAATTGTTTACAAAGATCAGATAGGGCACTTAAAACAGAAAATATCATATTTTTGTGCTATTCTTAGCCTGGTTTTAGTGAAAAGCATTCCAACGCTTTTCAATTTTGGACTTTTTTCACAGTTACAATAATTATTGATCTGGAATTTTGCACATAAGTTATTTGTCTAGACCTACATCAAATGGAACATTAATCTTGAAAAAATATTTCCAGTGCCATTATGTCAGAAAACTTCAGTGGAGTCCCTTTAATTGTTTATAATACGGGCATTTACAATGATTTATTTAAATTCATAACTAAAGAGGAAGGTAACATTCAAGTAACTTTTTTTTTCAAGTTTTTTTTTCAACTATTTAATCAACTTAACCTATTTAAAGGACAAATATAAGTGTCTACACAATTGAAATAAGCTTTTACTTATTTTTTATCCAATGTTTTAAAATCTTAGCAATATTTGTAAATAATTATGAAAATATTGACATTTTACAAGAAACTTTATTTTTTATCAGATGTGAATATAAATGCATGTAATAACTATGCCATCATGAAGAAATTTCCTTTACATGCAGTCATGAGTTTGATTCTCTTTGCATAGTTTATAGACAATATTGAAGTTTGTTATACCTACCTTTGTTAAAATTATAACAATAGATAGGGATTGTTTTTAATAAATTAATGATTTAAACAAATCTTTGTTTTATTTTGGGTATACGAGAGATACAGGTACTAGTATTGGAATAATCGCCGTGAGGTCTTTGAAAAAAAAAACTTGCCTTTAACGGATAGATTTCTAATCAACTTGACAGAATGTGCTTTGGGTTTTTTTTTTAAGTCTTGTAAAATTAATAACAAAATTGTTATTTTGCAAGCTAACCCTTTGCAAGCAGTGTTACACCAAAAAAAGTTCACCAAGGACTTGCATCTACAGACTGTGATTGGACAGAATAATAATGATATTGTCATCTTTATTTTTTTAAGAAAGATTCAACAGTTGTTCAAAGTTTTCTATAGTTTATGCTCTGACAAGCTTTTAGTAGTCATGGTTACATTGACCTTTTGACCTAAAAATCAATAGGGATCATCTATTAGTCATGAATAACTTCCACATCCTAACTCTAGTTAGCAGGACAAAGCCATGGTGACCTTGACCTTTCACCAAAAATCAATAGAAGTCATCTACTGGCCGTGGGCAGTGTCCCTAGTAAATTACATACACGAATGCTTATTACTTCAGGTCATATGCGGATGTAACCCACATCACAGTATGCTCTCACTATTATGCCTCAGAAATATTAAACAAATTTTGTGCTTCAGAAGAGGCAAACATGGCTTAGTTAATGTGATAGCATATTGAATGTTAATCACTTGAAGTTGGTAATAATTTGTCATAAATCTAACAAAACGTAAACAAAGTGGTATTTTGACTTACAAAATACTAAATCATTGAACTTCCAACAAGAAGAAGCTAAAAATGGTTCAGCTATCTGGCCAATGACAACTTTTAAAGAAATTGTAAGGGGACACCAAAACAAAAAGCTTATAGGCCTTTAAGTGAAGGCGTAAAAATCAGGTTTGAGAACCATCCATGGTTTGCTTGCTGTCACTAAAAATCGACAACAAAGTTACAAGGTATATGCTCCCTGTTTGAACAATTGTTCATAATTTTTAATGTACATCTTAAATGGGCTGGAAGCTATGGAAACAAAATAACGAAAGAAAAACCTGAATTGTCACATTTTATTGAGAAAAAGGAAAATGTATTTTATGATACAATGTAATAGTGTTATAAATGATAACATGTAATTTATGTAACATGAAATATTTGTAATTGATGTATGTAATCACAATGTATAGCACATCACTGACACAATCATTGCAAATAAACAGCATTGAGTACCTTATAATAAATACTTTGTACAAAACTAATTTTATATATATATAAATCAATAACATATAAAGAAATGATGAAAATTTTACACTTTTATAATATTCATACAATCAAGTATATATATCAAAATAAACATGCAAACATAGATGCAGATATAGTATCATAAGACACATAGTGTTAAATATGACAAGGACTTTAACCAGCATCCTCGGATCAGATCAGACCATTTTGTAAGTTAAATTCTTAATACTTTTTTGGGATTGGGTTTCAAGTTACATTGACACTGTAAAGGGTATCAGTTTTACCGGCAGTGGAAGACTCCTCCATGTAACATAAATTCCTATCGTAAAAAATTTGAAAACCCAAAACAGTGAGGAAATTAATTGAACCTTTGAATGAAAAAGAAATTAAGACAATCATTTTTAATCTTTTGGATATTTTAGGGGAAAGGGGGTAGGAAAACACTGATCCAATGTAGAGGTCTGATCACTTTGAAATTATCTCACAAATACAGAACTTCTAAATTATCATACATACAAATATTCAAACTCATTAAAAAAATAAACAAAAAACTTCTTTTTATTGTTAAATTCCAATATTATGCTTTAAATTTCTGCTGTCATTATCCAATCTCTCAATAACCGCTTCATTTAAACTAAAATAAAATGACCCATTTACACACTGAAAAATGTCACACATTCATTGTCTCTTAGACACAAATAATAATAATAAGTATCATTCATGACATGTGATCAAAAAATTATGAAATGGTTGACACTGGCACGCCAAAATGTAAATAATCATTCAACTGAGAGTCTACAATATTTTTCACCTGGACAGGCTCTTATTACTGTGAATTCACTTAATTTAGTGGGCATGAAATTTCGTCGATTTGTGATAAAGAACATTTTTGTGGGTTCTTAAATTTGTAGATTTTTTTCCAATAGGTAATATGTAAATAATGTAATGTAAACTAATCTTATAGCAGAAGAAATGAAATTTTGTTT
>NW_026855764.1:0-9143 GCF_026571515.1 Ruditapes philippinarum | reverse complement strand
AAAAACCCAAAATTATCAAGTTAAAAGTTGAATGTGTAATAACCGTTGGGAAAGAGATTATGAATGGAACTGAACATTTCATATTACAAGTAAACTTACACATATAGCGAACACGGTTATAGCGAACTTCCGGTTATAAAGGAACAAATTTTTTTTTGGCCCCGAATTTTTGCCCTTCTTTATTTAATGCTAAAAAAATTACCGGTTACAGCGAACCGGTTATTTAAATAAAGGAATTATGCTTATAAGGAAACTCATTTTTAGTCCCCAATGCCCCCATAAAAGTACCAGAAGAAAATTACCACTTTTATAACGAACTCCCCCAAATATTGGCTATCCAGCTAAACAGATCTCGCATTTTCTACTATCGTTTTCATCGGCACAGAATTACAAACTTGGCCGAAAAAATGTAGCGGCGATATATTAGGAACAAAAAATAATGACGATGACAGTCAGATTCCTTCCGAAGACCCGAGATCTATTTGGATTATCTGCGGTTGTGTCAAAAAATGAAGCTATTGATTGTTTGCACTAGATTAGGTTTATACTTTGAAATCTAATGCACATGTTGGAAAAACAGTTTTTAAAAGTTTATTGAATATTGATTTTAACCTGAAAGTTTGTAAACATTCCCACACTAAAATTAGCGACTTCTTCAAAGCAAAGTGATTATTTGTGTGCATGATAACTGTATCGTTAATAAATAACAATATTGCAATATATGGTACTATCATATAATTTATCTTATAGATATATTTTATACATACAAATTTTATTAAAAAAGAAAACAACAATGCAAATTTATTCCTTAATCAATATAAGGGAGACCAAAATGACGAAAACTCAAAAGAGTTTTTTTCTACTTAATCAAATGCCCTCTTCTAAATGGTAGGGACAGAATGGTAAACAAATTAAAATTCGTTAAATGTTAAAAATATTCGCCTAAAAAAAACATTTTTCTGAATACAAAGGAAAACTAATTATCGCCTAAGCTTACAAAGAGAATCCGGAATAATAAGGAACAGATTTTATGAATTTCCCAGTGAGTTCCCGTTATAACGGAGTTTTTACTGTATTTTCAAAGATAAAAAGCGGCATAATCGGCATATTAAAAAAATTAGAAAGGTTTTATTTAAAAAAGTAGAAATGGTTAAAGGCCTGTCAATGAATTTTCTTGTTGATTTCAGTGATTTGTTCCAGATAAAATTGCTGATGGACAGACGGACAAATGAAAAGACAAAAACAAAGGGTAAAACCTAGTTTCCTCCAGTTTAAACCGGTTGGGAACTGATAACTTATAATTCTGTGGCATCAACACCTATCCTGCCACCTTTACTATCATAATTGTGTGTTTACTTATAAACTTACCTGTTATTCCTCATGATTTAATGGTATCTTCCTGACAAAGCAATACACCCCGAATCTTGATGTCCAACTGTCTGCTAAATAATAATAGTCTGTTAAACTATATCTACAAAAAAATAAAACAAAAACATTGAATTTTGATAATATTTGCCACCTAAATTCTCATAAATTTTAAACTTTAAAAATGTTTCAGTTAACCCATTACTTACTCAATAGGTTTGATGGATATGCCCAACTTTGAATTTGGAAAAGTCCACTCTATTTTAAAGGGATATAAAAATACTAATATTGAGCTACCAACAGTATAGAGATTAAAAGATAGAGGAAGAGCATATTCAAGTTTTTTATTTTCATCAAACAGTATGAATCATTTCACGAGTGGTGGTAGCCACAAGTAAAATGTGGCAATTTTCATACCACAAGAAAGAAAAAAAAATCTGTATTTATATAAAAACTTGAATTTTTTGTTTAGTTCTTTTTTTATCTTACAATTCAAAAGAATTCCACTTTCATTTTGTGTACTGGCTGAATGTAGAGGAAAGTAGTCTGGCAAGATACTGGTGAAAATACGAAAATTTTACCACTGCATATTATTTCGTCAATATCTCTCAATATT
The DNA here is from genome assembly GCF_026571515.1 of Ruditapes philippinarum. NCBI lineage: Eukaryota > Metazoa > Mollusca > Bivalvia > Venerida > Veneridae > Ruditapes > Ruditapes philippinarum. Next base: position 7,162 of record NW_026855764.1, on the reverse strand, counting down.
TCTTTTATAAGTATATAATAATTATATATATGTATTACATGGCCCTCTCCTGGCTGCTGCTTCACCAATACTATCATATGAACCTATAGTATTGACAGACTTGTACAATATTCCAACCTTGTTCAAGAATAAATCTATCTCATTCTGGTGATTTCTTAACTGAAAATAAAAATACAAAACGAGAAACAGTAATGAAACTACAGTAGATAAATAAATTAAAAATAAGTTAATCAATTTATTAACAATATCCTGTAGATAACACACCTTGTTATAGCGTATATACATGTACTAACTTACTGTACATAAAATTAGTCAGTGTAATTAGACTTGTAAAAGAGACATCATATTTTTTGACTGCGGGATGTCTTTTTCACATTGTTCAACAGTTTGGCAGTAGGAAAAAAAGTTAGCTAAATAAGTCAAAACGTTCATGCTTAATTAATTAGGCTTACATAATATATACAAATAAACCAGGGCTACCATATAAAGATATAAAAAGTAACTTAAAATCTTTTTTATATTAGATGGTTAATGCACCAATAACTTAAAACGTAATGATCAAGGTTGAAGTTTGCAGACTGTATTGCCACCATGACTGTAACAATACCTCTATTTTTTTACTTTTGAAAAAAAGTTGAGCTACAAATGGAATTAATAAGAAATACAAGTTTATCTAGTATAAGAGATGCTCACTCACTGATGAATGCATTAAGAAATAAATTTTCTGTTTAGGATAATCTAATGCTGCAATATTCTGTAAGGCTTCTCTAAGAAATGGTGTTGGATGCTCCACAAACACTCCCAATACAATAGATGGATAATCCTCTTCCTTTAAATAAATAGTCACAAAATATTATATTTACAAGTTACATTTTATATATATATCAATTATATATATAAGTAACATTTTTGTATATATCACTCTAATAACATTTTTTTCCCTATTGATTACTCTGGTTGCATTTTATCTATATATCACTTTAATGACATTTTTCTTTTTATCACTGGTTGTATTTTTTCTATATATCACTTTAATTACATTTTTTCTTTTTGTCACTCTGGTTACATTTTTCTATATATATGTATATCACTTTAATTACATTTTTCATTTTATCACTCTGGTTACATTTTTCTATACCGTATATCACTTTAATTACATTTTTCTTTTGATCACTCTGGTTACATTTTTCTATATATCACTTTAATTACATTTTTCTTTTTATCAATCTGGTTACATTTTTCTATATATCACTTTAATTCCATTTTTCTGTTATCATTCTAGTTAAAGTTACAGTACAACAGTTTGTTGGACTAACCCTATAGAGAGCCCTGTATAACTATTTGCAATCAGAAATTTGAATTTGCAAAAGTAATTATAAATAGCTGTCATTATTTATTCATTATACAGACACTGCTAACATTCATTTTGCTACCTATACAACAAATAATTTCACATAACCATTATATACAACATATATTACCCCTACAGAATGAAAGAATTTCTTCATTTCTGAAGCTAAATGTGGAGTTAAAAAATCATCTTGTCACCTCTTGGTTAAGGACTACTATAATTCTGACATCACACCTATCCTGCCACCCCTACTATTATAATAGTATGTTAACTTATAAACTTACCAGCAATCCCTCAAGATTAATGGTATCTTCCTGACAGGCAATACACCCTGAACTTGATGTCCAACTGTCCGCTAAATAATTAGCAAGTCTGTTAAACTCTGGCTATATGAAGAAAAAAACATTGAATTAATAATGTTTGCCACCTAAATTCTCATAAAATATGAAACCTTAAAAATGTTGATGATATCTTGATGTACAACTATGTCATACATTTATAACAAGAGGGCCATGATGGCCCTGAGTCGCTCACCAGAAACAACTGCTTTTCACTTTTAGCTTAAACGGGGCTAATCAAATTAATATGAGCAAACTTGATAAAAGATTACCCAAGAATGCTACTGACGAAGTTTGGTGATCATCCATCAATTAGTTCTGTAGAAATAGACATTTAAAAGAATTTCTATTTTTAGCTTTTGCAGCCCCTAAAAGGGGCCAATGAAAATAATTTTAGCAAACTTGATAAAAGACTACCCAAGAATACTACAGAAAAAGTTTGGTGATCATCCATCAATTAGTTCTCTAGAAGTAGACATTTAACGGTATTTCTATTTTTAGCTTTAGTGGCCCCTAAAAGGGCCCAATCAAATTAATATGAGCAAACTTGATAAAACACTACCCAAGAATGCTGTCGACAAAATTAAGTGTACATCCATCAATTAGTTCTGTAGGAGAAGGTGTTTAAAGGTTTTTTTTCTATTTTTAGCCCAAGAATGATACAGACAAAGTTTGGTGATCATCCATCAATTAGTTCTCTAGAAATAAAAAGCAATGTAAAATAAGAAAACCAGCATAAACTACATATTGGCATGAAATTAGTTTTAAGTCATATTAAGCAAAAATTAGAAAATACAATTTTTTATATGTATAAAAAAATATAAAATATTATATAATATATTATATATTATATTAAAATGAAGAATTATAATCTACAAAATTAATAAAGTATTTTGGAATTCATGCCATCAGGAATAATTGTACCTAGCTTATACATCCATGAAGTTTCTTTTAATAATCTTTGCCAATTATTCTTTACTTTATCAATTGGCATAAATGAAAAATCTTTGATAGAATGCCCTTCAGAATTAAAATGTTCAGATACATTGGTAATAGTGTCAGGAAAGTGTTTAATATCAAATTTGTGGCTATTCATTCTTTGACTACATTTTTGCTGAGTTTGACCAACATACTGTTTTTTACATTTTTTACAAGTTATAAGATAAATGACATCTGAAGATATACATGAAAAATCACGTTTTATAGCAAATTCTTTAGGTATAGTAGTACTTGAAAAATTATTAGTTTCAACAATATTATTACAATGAGTACAACGAGGTCGACAGCATTTATATACTGAACCAACCATGAGTTTGGCATTTAAATGAGTATGAACTAAATTGTCTTGTAAATTTCTCGGTCTCTTATAAGCAACAATTGGTTTGTATTTGTATAATTTACGTACACTTTCATTTGGAGAAAATTTCAATAGGTTCCAATATTGGTTAATTATTTTACCTATATTAGGTAAAGATGGATTATATGTACACACAAAGGGGATAATATTTTTCACGTTCTTCTGATTTGTCTTTTAATTTTAATGTATCCTCCCTCGATAAAGTTGATGCTCTGGTAATTGTGTCTGTAATGATATTTTCTGGATAGTTTCTGGCACGGAAATAACCTCGTAGTTTTGTCACAGTCTTTTTCATATATGTTGTTATTTGATGTAATTCGTCTGTATCGTTTTAGCCTGGCTAAATGGAATACCTTTTTTACATGACAAAGGATGGCATGAAGAAAATTCAATATATTGATGGGCATTTGTTATTTTTTCATGGACACTAGTTTCAATTTCACAGTTATCTTTCTTTTCCAAATTTACGTCTAGAAATGTTTGCATTTGTTTTTGAGTAGTTATAAGTAAATTTAATAGTGTTGTGATAGTTGTTAATTTCAGTAAAAAATGTAATAAGCTCCTCTTCACTGTGGTCCCAAATGAAAAAAATATCATCAAGAAATCGCAGCCATATTGAGGGTTTTCTTTCACATGTATTTAAAAAGTCCATTTCAAATTTTCCCATAAATAATGAAGCATAAGATGGTGCCATTTTAGTTCCCATAGCTGTTCCTAAATTTTGTATATAGTTATCATCACCAAACTGGAAGTTGTTTTTTGTAAGCACTATTTCAATAAGATGTAAAATGTCTTTAACTGAATGTTGTTGTCCTGTTCTCTGATTAAGGTAATACTGACATGCTTTTATTCCATCGTTATGCGGTATATTACTATATAAAGATGATACATCCATTGTTATTAAAAATGATTCTGTTGAAATATTTGTTATGTTTTGTATTTTTCTGATAAAATCTGTAGTATCCTTGACATATGAGGGTAATGATTCCATGTGTGGTTTGAGTATATTATCGACATACGATGATATGTTTTCAGTTAATGAACCGCATCCAGATACTATTGGTCTTCCAGGGTAACCGAGTGGTAGATCAGAATTGAATTTTTTTTTTTTGATTTTTGATAAAATATAAAAAAGCTGGAACTCTATTATCACTATCAGGAACCAAAGATTCTTTTATAGAGTAACTTTTATTATCCATTTGATAAATTTCCTCATAGATTTCTTTTTTAAATTGTTCAGTTGGATTATTTTCAAGTTTCTTATAATATTGGTCGTTTTCAAGCTGTCGGTGAACTTCTCTAATGTAGTCAGTACGGTTCATAACAACAATAACCGAACTTTTATCAGCTTTTTTTATAATGATATTTTCATCTTTTTGTAGGCTTTGCAAGGCTTTTAACTCTTCTGGTGATAAATTTGTTTTATAACTATTGTGTTTACTGTTTGACAGAATTTCATTTGTTATTGCTTCAATATAAAAATCAAGATTGGAATCTCTGCCAGAAGGGGGAATAAAAGTAGAGTTGTTTTTCTTCTTACTGTTAATGTCATAATTATTGGTACTATTGTTTTCATTTCCCTCACTATTTTCCTCTTTTGCTGCAAAATATTCATTCAATCTGAGTTTTCTTGTAAATTCAAAAACATCTTGTTTAAGTTGAATTCTATTATGGGGTTTTGGTGTTGGGCAGAATTTAAACCTTTACCAAGTAATCGATATTCAGTGTTATTGAGCTGTTTATTAGAAAGATTTATTACAGTGTTCTTACCCCTTTCTATGTCTTTCTTTATTTTCTTGTTTTTCTTCCATTTTCTCTTGTTTGTGATTCGAATGAATCGTCTGTTCTTTTTAGATTCTGTAGGCATTTGATCAGTTCCTGAATAGTTTTCTCTAGGTGTAATGTGTTTTTTCCATTCTGGTGTTGTATGTTGCTCTCTTGTGGTACATGAATTTTCTTGTATTGTTGTTTCCCCATTGTCACGGCTTCGCTGTATTTCATCTTCATGCTGCCTGGGGATATCTCGTTTTTTTGAAACATTCGATGGCATTGATTTTGGCTTTGCATTTTTGTTATTGTTTGTGCCAATGGTTTAATGTTGTCTCTATCATTTACCTCTTCTTTGGCATTTTTATTTGAATGTTCATAATTTGTTCTTTGCTCTCTTTTTTTTTGGTTTTTGTTTTGATTCTTGGAAATTTGTCTTTTTCTTTTCTCATCATTGCGATTTGATGTAGAAATTTGTGCAGATTTCTTCAATAATGTAACAGTCTCTTTTGTCAGTCAGCTGCTTAATTTTCTTATTTTGATTTGCAACAATAGTGTTCTTCTTTAATTCTGTTTTGTTGAATATTTCTTGTGAAATTCTATTCATTTCACCATTGTTGTTTAGTTTAGATCTAAGTTCATTTTCAAGTTCAATCATTTTTGGCTTTGACTCTTGTAATCTTCCTACATATAGCATTAATACGCCAAATTATGTATTACATTTTGACGTTGTTGTCCTTGACGTCATATGACGTTGACGTCATTTCCTGTAAACAAAGTATACCTGATGAAGACTTTTGAGTCGAAACGTTGTATATTTTTCAAATAAAATAATTACATTTTTAAATTGAAACTGGAGTTGATTTCTATATTCAAACTTATATTCTCTAGAAATAGACATTTAATGGTTTTTCTATTTTTAGCTTTAGCGGCTATTTTTAGCTCTAGAGACCCCTAAAAGGGTCCAATCAAATTAATATGAGCAAACTTGATAAAAGACTACCCAAGAATGCTACAGACAAAGTTTGTAGAAGAAGATGTTTAAGGTTTTTCAATTTTTAGCTCTGCTGACCCCTAAAAGGGGCCAACTGGAATGACATGAGCAAATTCAAGTGTGACTGTCACAAGGATGCTACAGACCAAATGTAGGATAACGGTAATTAGCCGGTAATAAGGCAACAATACATAGGCGGATATATTAAATATAATGAGCTGTCACGGGACACTCGAATAGGATATGCCTAATTTAGTTAATTGATGGGCATGTCATCACCTCAGCGGGGATTTGTACCTGTAGTGTGCAAACATAATTGTTTATTTAATTGTTAGCTGTCCGGAAATGTATATTTGCATTATGAATTATGAAGGTGTAAAGTTTAAGGCGTATATTATTTTAGTATATAAGGTGAGCAAAATATTTTATTCTTTAGTGTAGTTTTTGATGTTAAAACACGCAATTGACATTTTTTCTTATGTTTTTATTTAAGAATTGAGAAATTGTTAAAAACATTGGTTAAGCAATTGTTTTATCTTATAGAATAACATTTTATATTAAATAAACACATATATCTGACGTTTATAAACTTGATATTGTGTTGACTTATTCATATTGAGCTATTAAGATTTGAGCGTTACACTACACAAATTTGAAGTAAATCTGTCCAGTAGTTTCAGAGAAGAAGACGATTGTTGACGCATGACGACGGACGACGGACGCAGGAGCATCCCCCTTTGATACTAATAGCTCACCCTGAGCCTTCGGCTCTGGTGAGCTAACAAGAGCTTCAGCGGAAAGCAATACTTGACAATCCAAAAGATATGTCACAAGTGTGTTTCATTGAGTAAAATGCTTACCTATATGAATATTTAAAATTATCCCAAAAATATACAAAGGGTTGTTCTTAGAATGTTTCATCAAGTAAATCACTGCTTGATTATTATGAATGCATAAAATTGTCACAAAAAAAGACACAAACCCTTCATTAGCTATGGAAATTTCACCTGACACGCAAAAGCATAAACAAGAATTTCTAAGTATAATGAAAGCATAAATATGCAAAAAAGCAAATCAGAGTTATAGGACTTGTGCCGATCATGAAATATAATCACACAGAATAAGTGTGTGAAATTTCAATCCATTTCATTCAGTAGTTATGAAACTACTAGCTAACACGTAAAAACTTAACCATAGGGATGCTTACGCTGACAAATAGGACTGAATTGGCTCAATTTTTCTGCAAATAGTCAAGCTTAAAAAGAAAGTTAATAGTGTCAATGACCTACCCGGTAAAGATTAAAGAACATCTTATCATTATTTTTTTATCTGGTTGGGTTTTATGTCCCCAAAAG
>NW_026855763.1:0-65825 GCF_026571515.1 Ruditapes philippinarum | reverse complement strand
TATTAAACTACATGGCCAAGTGTTCCTCTTCATATTTATGATGAACATATATACTTTCATAAAACCTGAAAGAAAAGTCTTTAAAGAAAAGAGTAGATCCATGAGCTAAAACACACGCCTGGGATTCTCAAATAAATAAATAAAATAAATAATTAGAGTGCAGATTAATTGAGAAATTTTAAACTGCGAACAGGTACACGATACTATACTCGTTAAAGGTTGAATCTTATTTCTATAACTTTTTTTTTTTCGTTTTACCCCTTTTCTTTTCTTTTTTCTTTACGAAAGTGTTCATGCGTGAACCTTATTCGGTTATGTTTAGTACCTTTACGGTACATGAATAACTTCCTGTACTGAGACAATGACACTCGGAAATTTCTGTAATTGATGTACATTATCGAGTTTACCCGAACATTATATGATCTGTAGAATTGTTCTTAAATGAATTAGGTCAGATGTATATGTTTGTGTAGGAAAAGAGAATGACAGAAGGAAATTTATTTTTTCTTTTTCCAAAATACTTCCTAACTTCTGCATACGATCACTTTTTATGCTCACGTTATATATGCCTTAACGTAAATTCAATAATGATAACTATGTTATTATATATATATAGTTTAAAGCCATTAAGCGCTTTAAGTTATTTTTATTTTGATTTACTTAAACACCATGCTTTGGAAAAGAGCGTTGTTTTCTAAAAGTAGAAGTTTTGAGCCTGTGGTATTTTTTTTCGCATGATTCACATAACTGTCTTCAGCATTGTAAGCCACATGTGTCACAAATCACATTCGTCACTAATTGTGAAAGAATGAGATCACATTCGTCACAAATTTGTGATGCATGTGATCCATGTTTTAGACAATCACATTCGTCACGAGTTTAAAATCACCAATGTCACAAATTTAGAGATAAATATTGTTTTCTTCAATGCTTTTATCACTGAGTCACAAACGTCACAATTTTTAGCAGACTGCAAAATCAATTATTGGAACTAAAACTACAGACATTTTTATCCCCTCCCCCGCTGATGAATATCGGGGAGTGATGCGACTGTTTATAGGTGTTCGTCCGCCTGTCAGTCCAGATTTAATTTCCGCACTATCCGGCCATTGATTAGTTATTATACACTGTATATGGAATCATTTCGTTTCCACGCTATTTTTCAGCCAACTCTCTTGGAGGGGATATCGAATGCTGCAACTTTGTAGGAACCTTCATTCACAAACCAGTTGCACATATAACCAGCATATCTCCTATTTCTTTTAAAAAACAGACTATTGCCCCCTTGTTGTTTGTTGGTTATTTTATAAAACACTGCTATATAGAACTATTGCTTTTCGCGCCTCTAGGAATTTCAACGAAATTTAGTTTAATATAAAGAGGAGATGCCGCATCTCGAAAAATTCTCGACGCGGACACTTAAAGGGATTTGGTCCGACTGAGGGTACGGCTCGCTCTATATGGGCTTTCCGGCCGGCGACTTTAGATAAACACATAAAACAAACAAAACAAGATTGTGCATATCCATCATCATCATCATCATCTATTCATCAGTATTTCCGTTATAGGCCGTTTAATACAGAGTTATGACCATAATTTATTATCATTTATTGTATCATAGAAAGGCATTAATTCAACCCTATTCTTCAACAAATCTGCTGAATAATTTAAACCAAAAACTATGTGGGTACATCTAAATACCAAAGCTGGAGATGTTTATATTGACGTGCACTTACCGAAGTTAAGACCCCCCTGGCTTGCTTAATCATTCAGTTCAGATAACTTAAGTATGTTCATGTCTTCAAATGTTAAATATATCTAATTTTAATTGTGGGGAACCTTCAATACAAAAAGGCATGCTGCATTATCGCCGCTGACCTTGAGTGATAATGGGCCCTGAAATATTATGCTTTACCGACTATTTAGCCGGAGTCTTTATTTCGAAATGTATCTGCCAATTGTTTAATTTTCAATCAGTATATGATTGCTGCGGCTGGTAAAACATTAAATTCAGCGATTTGCTTGCAAGATATTTGAATGACCTCGTGTAATTATAGCTTCGCAAGACCAATCATATTCTAACAAGAAATGTTAAGCTTTTCTTTAAAGTTTATTTATTCAACTTCCTTCATGATTCTCATTTAACCACTTTCCTTTTATAGATATTACTGGTAAAATAACTATATGAACCGCGCCATATTGAACCCTAGATGAGCCGTCAGTACTAAAGAACTCTGATATAATATAGGAATAACGCATGTTTCTTTTTTTCGTGTTAAAATATCTGTAGAAACCCAAGGGATTAGTTGGTACCCGACCCAACGTATCCCGAGGGTTCAGCAGTTGTTATGACACGGAACAATCATTCGTTAACGCTGGGCTATTCTAGCATAAAGCATGCATAAATCTAACACAATCCATACACAATCAAGCAACATCACTGATTTTCCTCGGATTGCACGGGAACGTCAGCGTTGTATGTGACCGTGACGTCATTTCCGTTTTAGTTAAGCAGCGTCCGCGGCCACCAATGTATTGATCGCTGCTGCCACGGAAAACGTATATCAAAAAGCGTGGTTTTAAACAGCGCATAGAGCGCTAGAATCTTCCTTGTTAAAAGACCTTTTTGGTCCTGCGGTAAAAACACCCCGAAATCATGGCTTATAACGGCAGTTTTATGCTAGAATATAAAAGTATTAATGAATAACCAACATGGATTCCAAGAAGCACTAAAAGCCAAACTTCACATTGCACAATACTAGCCGCAATTATAATACTTCCCTGAATAAAGCTTCACGAATTCTTCATTGGTTTAAGAGGCGCCGGATATATTTATAGGTTATTACAAGGTCTGATGTGCCTTTTATTCGATTTTGGCCCACTAAAAGAGCCGAGGGCTAATACCGATCTTCGTAGACCCATAATCGCATTAAGGCCACACCAGAACCTGTTCTCTATAAACCTTTTATATATTGCATGCTGCTCATTTATTTTTGAGTTTTTATAGAATTAAAAAAATCGTTTGAAAACATTGTTCAGCGACAATGTATAATTTATTTTAAAAAGCGAGGGACTTTTGACGTCGTCTAATGACGTTGACGTCATTTCCTCACAAACATTTGTTTTTAATATATTTTGGCGTTATTTAACTGTTTGGAGATTGTTTTTCAAGTGTTTCTTCAATTTTGCTTTTTTATCAAGATATATTTCAGTTAAACGTATTTTTTCTATATTGCTTGCAGCGTTAACGTTTGCCGTCATATTGTTTACGCGCGCGTAGTCTCCGCGCTTCAGTAGTAAACGGTCTAAAAGCACTTTTCAAAAGGCACATAAAATAAAAAGAAAATGTGTTTGCTTTTCGTGAATATGAACTATATCTCACATCGAAGTGAGAAAATGTTCATATTTTCACTCGCGCTACGCGCTCGTGATACATATTTCATTTTTTTTTCTCACTTCTCAGTGAAATATATTTCATATTCACTCAAAAACAAACAAATATCCTCTTATAAAATTCACTAAACACCGTCGTTTGAAACTATCTAATCATAAAAGGCGAAAAAAAGCTAAGACGCGTCGAAACGATAAAGCGGCCCCGCCACAAAGACACGATCTGTTTAAACGAATTAACTATATTATTATTACTAGTGGAATAGATATGGAAAGTTCCATAGAGCGTCTGCAAGCAATTGGCACAGACTTGCAAAATCGTCTCAGGAAAGAAGGTTCCTAGATGTCAAAATGTCATACTCTTTAATTGAACCAAGATTCCTGAAAGTCTGCGGAAGTCAAAAGTCTGTCAGACCAAAAAAGGTTCATTGATGTCAAAAGGTCCTAATCTCTAATTAGATATCCTGAAAGTCAACGGGGGTCTCAAGCTACTTCCCAAAACAATCATATATGGTCTCATTGGTGTAAATATGGTCATAATTTGTACTGAAACTAAGATTAAGTCTGTGAGATTCCTTTAGACTGTCGCTGTATGGTGGGAAGAAATTTGAGGGTTCACAGAGGTAAAAGATCACTTCCAGTTGAGTCTGATACTATGCCGTGCATTGTCACCAAAATTTTTTGAAGGTTTCGAGAACGTAAGACGACTTGATAGCAATACCATTACGACAATGCGACAGTTCTATGAAGACAATACAATGCCGACGATACGATATTGCAACAAGTTAGTACGATGGCGATAATGCAATGGTGGTGAAAAGATATTGGTATCGTGATGTCGACATCACAATATCGATTAATTGCATTGTCGCCCTTGTACTATCGCACTGATATAACCACGATTGTCCTTATGATATTCCGTGTATCACATATTGAAAAATAAACTTGTGACATTTGTGATTCGCCTGTTTAAAAATTCTCAATTTTGCTTGTGACGTTTGTGATTGGCATTTTTACCCGATTTTGGTCAATCACATTCGTCACAAAAGTCATTTGTGACGAATGTGATCACATTCGTCACAAATTCATAAAAACTTGTGACGAATGTGATTTGTGACACATGTGGCCTAACACAGCATAATACCTACAGTACTAATACTGTACATAAGTACCCGAGTTCCTTTATCATATTATGTCGAAGACTATTTTCGTTGTAGATTTTATTTTCTGTTAAATATTACATACAAAACGCCATGCCGAAGTATTCACGTACGTGAACTTATTCGGTTATGTTTACTTTTTACGGTAAACATTTAATTCCGGTTTAAATAATATCTGTGTGACTTGCTGGTTAATCAATAAAACGTCAAAATTTCGGAAGATGACATCATGAAAACCATGTACACCATATTTTTTTACCGCGTTTACACCGATAGTTGTTCGTCTTTTGTACTGAATAATTTTATTCTTAGAGGATTAAATGGTTTCTTCCATTCTTTTACATGTAACATAATGAAAGCATGACATTTGTAGAAAGAAATTCATATTTTAGATCGAAAATTGCCCGATAACAACATGATGATATATTAATATATATTAATGATATATTCTTTTCATGTACAATGTGCTAAACAATCTCAGTTTTATAATGTATTTTACAAATCAGACAAATGTTAGACATGAATATCATTGTGTTAGATGAGACTCCTGCTTAGGATTATATCACCCCTCTGACTTTTATGAATGAATCGGTATAATTTATTCATGCGCTTTTAAGTGTTGACATTTGAGTGGGACTAAAAAAAGGATTGGAGCACCACACTAAATACCGTATTCCGGTGTGGCGTGAATTTTGTCAGACCCGTGAATAACGTAAGACTTTACGTTCTGCGCATGCGCAGGTAGTTGTCGGTTTAGTCGAGCCAGATAAATATTAGGCCCACTTTTTTTTAATAAAAGTATACTTTTGGCTCTTAAAGCGGCATGCCTCCAGATGAGCCAAAATATTCAAGAAAATAAAACTTGATAAAAATGTAGAAAAGAAAAAATGTTTTAAATTCAAGTACATATACAAATGATAATTTTCATGTTATGATTAAGGACTGGATTTTGCAGTAATTAATGTCAGTGTTTACCACCATATCTCTTACTGTCTTACTAACACAGTGCAAGGTCCTAGGGCTATTTTTGCTTATTTTGATCTCCTTTTTGGTAATTTATGTGGATTGCAAGCAAATTTTGTAAAAAAAAAAATTGTTCACTTCACAACATTTCACATTTAAAATTTTCAATACTTTTTTAGTGCTTTCATTAAAAATAGGATGAATTTGCCAGCTGTTTTAACTTGTTTTGCTTTTGATAAACCTATCCAAAACTATTTATTGTCAACTTTCAACCACAAGTATATACAGGACTTAAAAAATACATGTGTTTGCAAGCATTAAAGATAGTTTATCAAGTGGTCATATATAAGAGGTTTTGGTATTTCTTTTTCATACATGTGTAATTTTAATGCAAAACAGGGGCTCTGACTGCAGCCAAGTGGTTTAGCTTGCTGACCCCTCACAGTCATATGAGGGACATTTGAGGAAGCTATACAGCTTACATGGGACCGGTTAACCATGTAGAATTTGTACATTGTACATGAAAGAGCTGATCCTGGTTTTTCATTTGCATATATGAATTATGCAAGGAAACAAAAATGTCATTAATTATTTCTTAATATTGCTTGAATAGTGGATTCCTTGATCTTTTTTTGGATCTTCTGTATGTTCATTCAGCTAATATAAATTGTGCACACAAATAACAATGCTTGATCTGCTTTAAAGATCAGCTTATTATTTTGGTATAAATCCACATCATTAGGCGAGACATGTGACTACTGATCGCTCTTGTTCTTTCATAGTTTTGTCCTCCTTATTTTATTAGTCGAGCTTTGCTGTCTCCTGTGACAGCTCTTGTTATTGTATTAAACAATTATGCTTCATTTAGTTTTACATAAGAAACAATTATAGTTGTATACCAGGTAAAGCATATTTGAAAATATGTAAAGATGACTAATTGAAGCTATTGTAGCTGTCATCAGACTGCCTTAACAGCTGCGACAAACCATAAATTCATCTGATATTGCTGTGTTTTACCCTGAACACTTATGTCTAGGGTTAGGACACACTTTGTCTGACACAATTGAAGTACATATGTATCATTTGTTATTTGAAACATAATCATAAGCACTACGACTAGCATTATTTCTGGTCCAGACTGGAACCCGAGTAGAGCCTGTGACTGACATTCCTTAAGCTAGCTATTATAGCTTCATTACATGAAAGAATCTAAAGTCCCTGTCAGGATTCGTATCCACAGTGGTAAGGGGCTAGTGGTTTGAAGTCAACAACCATAACCACTCTGCCAGAGATGTCCCCTGATAAAAACTTCACACATTGATCGATAGAGACCATTTTGAAGAATTACAGTGCCAGAGAATCACTACTTTACCTTGTTTGAATTTTTTAATTAGAATTTTTTTTACGAAAAAAAAAATAGAGGTATTCACTATTGCTGCAGTCATGGCAGTGTTCCTGTTGTTGCCCGCAAACTTACACCTTGATCATAAGTGATTCATAACATTACTAAGATCCTGCTGTATTGTCCTCATACTTTGCCACAAAATGAGCCGTGTCACGACAAAACCAACATAATGGGTTTGCGACCAGCATGGATCCTGACCAGGCTGCGCATCCGCGCAGTCTGATCAGGATCCATGCTGTGCGCATTCAGTTTCTCTACTTTTAATAGGGTTTGTAAGCGAACAGCATGGATCCTGATCAGACTGCGCTAATGTGCAGGCTGGTCTGGATCCATGGTGGTCGCAAACCCATATATGTTGGTTTTGTCGTGACACGGCTCAAATATTTTGGACAGGGCCATGAAGTAGACTAGACAAAAGTTGACCTTCATTCATAAATGATCCTGACCTTCAAAGTCAAATGTCAAAATTTTGATTTATTTTGCTATTAGTGGCTATAACTTTGATAATTTTGAATGGATTTTCTTCAAACTTGAAAACAACAATCTGTTAGGATAGACCTTCAAGCTAATCAGACACAACTTGACCTTCACTCATAATGGTCTTGAACTTGAAGGTAAGTTATTGCATTGACCGTCAGGGTCAAATTAATGAAATCCATATAACCAGCTATAACTTTAAATGACATTGACCATCCAGGTCGGATAATGAAATTTTGCTTACATTTTCTTAACTTAGTCATTTATTTATGGAAATGATTCATAACTTAGTCATTTATTTATGGAAATGATTCATACTTAGACAAAACAAGATTAGTGTGACTAAACAGATCAGTTAAACTACAAAAATGTGCATATTACTAACCTATAATTTTATTAATATTATTATTTAAATATTCAAAGTGCTTGATAGCTTAAAAAGGATTTTTCTCTAGGTGAAATGTGCAAATTTCTGTTTTAATGATTTTGCATTAAACTTTGGTTGCTACAAACCACTGAATGTATTCAAACTGGAACCAGTCATACTGGTTATAACATAAAAATCTTACACCAGCAGTCAGTACAGATCTGAACATCTAGCTTAAGCATAATTGTTTTCGGCAATATGCTCTGCAGGGTTTTCTGTAAACAGTAACCTGTGAGCTAGAAATTCCCTTTAAAGCCAGGGGTGTAAGCAAGGTTTTTTAGCACCCCCGCAAACAGTAGATTATCCTGTCTGATATGCAAGAAATTGTTGTTGTGACATGTTTACCAATACCTCTAGCATGGATAATTCAGATCTGATAAGGAAAAAAATACTCTTAATTTGAGACTATCTAGCAAGCAGTTAGCATCTAGGACAAATACTGATAAATATAAAGTATATAAAATGTCTAAGTATACTTATATTATAAGTTTTATTCTGGTGCAAGCCAGAAATGATATCTAAGTGTATCTTCCTTCTTCACTCCAGTTATGGTTTGAAACTTGCCATAATGACTTCTCCAGTGTCAGTTTTATTATAAACCCACTATATCCCGCCCCTAAAGATAGTAAACAGTAAAATAACTTACTTGAAATTAATATATTAATTATTGATAAAATTAATGTTTGTACAACTGTTTTGCTGATTTGTGTTTTGATATATATGAAAGAATCTGGGTATTTATTTAATATTTGGTATTCGACTGGTATGTAAGTACCCGGCAGAAACGAATATAAAATAACATTTCGAAGAGAAGATGTGCACCTCTTTCCAAGCTGGAAATATGGTATTTCCAGGTTATGTTTCTTTATTACATACTTATAAATAGAATGATGAGAAATATTGATGAAATTAAATGCTTATTTTCACTTTCCTTATTTTCACTGCAAAAAAAAAATATTTTTCACTGCAGTGAAACATATTTTCACTGGTGTCTTGCCAGACTAATTTCTGCTATATTCAGCCTTTCATATTGTGATGTCAAAAAAGAGAAATGCATATAATAAACAAGTAAATTTAAGTATTTTCTATAAATAGTTTGTAGTATGAAAATTATCATGTTTAACTTGTGGCAACCACCACTCATGAAATATTTATGTTTATACCACGCAATGAAATAAATATTGTATTTATAGAAAAAAACTTGGCTATCCTCTATTTCTTCAGTTATAATTTATGTTAATTACCTGACTGTAATGACTTGAAAAGTGAAAACTTGATTACAAGTCTAAAGATCATGTTTATGATTGAAACATGTTTTTTGGGGTTATACATTATTTGGAAATATAAAATGTTGAGCACCTAACTATGGTTGTGTTTGAACTTGCCAGGAACTTTGATTTATTTGTGTAGCATTGCTGTAAGATTATAGTTTGGTGCTTAAAATAAATTTGGTACCCAATCATTCCTGCAATAGTGTATTCTGCAACCAGTGATGCTTGAAAGAATGTGTAGATCTCCTCTGCTAAAACGAAAGATCTTCTAGCATGTAAGTTTATAGGACAGCACAGTGCAGTTAAAAGGCACAGTCACTTGGGATGTGGAGCTCGTGTGTGTGTATTATTTTAGACCTTGAAATATGATTTTTTTTTCAAAACAGCTTATATTAATTTATATATGATCAGTACATGTGCTGGGATTGACAAAGATATATCTTATTTGGATTTTAAAGGCACCCCAAGTGTCTGTGATAAAAGGTATCTATCACAGGGACACAGCCCAGTGTTGGGATAGTGTAAAAAAGTAATTCTAAAAAATATATATATACTGTATTTATAATAAAGTCTATATATTATATATACAGTATATTTTTTTTTAGAATTACCTTTTTACACTATCCCAACACTGTGCTGGGTCTGTCACAGTGTGGTATCTATAGGTTTAAAGCACCAGCCTGTTCAAGTATTAGCCTATGTAAAATTAATTAATACCCACTGGTGTTATTATTTATCACAAAACGTCTGTTGATAATTTCTTAACAGATCATAAGGATTATTTGAACGGATGCAAATCGTGGGCGAGATGATCGACTTGGTCGAGTTCATTTAGGGCCGAACAAGATGATTTCAATATACTACTCGGCATTTGTGTAATTCACTCATAGATGGACAGCAACATTCACTTCTGTATGTTTTTATTTTAAAAACGTAAGGAGTGGTCCATTAGTTACTTCATATTTACTTCATAGTAGATCTATGCAAAATATAAAAATCCAAATTAATTTGTAGAAAATCATGAACCTCCGAGCGGCTATTTTAAAGCCGAAACATTGATTAAAATTGTTATTATTTACTCGTAAAAACAGTCAAACTCTTTCGCTTTAACCATTACTTTATTGATGCAATGAAATATTGACAGTATTTAATTTAATTGCAACAGGAAATATTCTCCACTAAAATAGTCTTACGTTTCTCACGTCTGACATTTTTCACGACCCTCCCGTGAGATTCGTAAGATCTTACATTTTTCACGGGTCTGACGAATCTCACGCTACACCGGTACTTACCGGGCAAGGCGCTTGAATCATAAAATACTAAAATCTTGCCTTTTTACCCAACGGAATGAACTGAAATAGGCCTTATTCATCTTTTCACACCGATTCATGTATGATAATGAATGAAAAATGTAAAAATCGGCGAAAAAAACGATATTTGTCTATTTTGCGATCATGATTTCTGCAAGCGTCTAGAGGTACTGCTCCAATCCTGTATTGAGTTAAATCCTTGACATTTGAGTACCGCTAAAACCGGTGCTAGAGGCAGTGAGGGATGTTGGACTTTAAAAGTTATCCCTCATGTACATATTCAATCAAACAGAGTATGCAATTTTCATGCAATTATGTGATTTTAATGCTTTCGAGACTTTTTTTCAGATATGTATATATCACCACAGCAGATGTCACAGCTTTCCACAGCTTCATAGTACTAACATGTGTCGTGTCGCAGCCGTAATTAGTTGCCTCGTACTTCAGTGTTGTTATATTTTTTGTCTAGTCCTTAGTCATTGATTTCCAGCGCTTTTAAGTGCCAGAAATAACTGTTTCCGGGTAGTTTATCGGAAACCCGGCGGAGTCCCCAAGAAGCTATTATATTCCGGGCCTTACCTGCATTTGCCAACTTTGCTTCTGAATTTCGTGTACATGCCACTACATGCATACATGTTTATTTACTAGTTTTGACAATATACTTTATTTGTTTCTCAGTTGATTGTGAACCATATAATTAATAAAGGTAAGTTGATTAGATGGGAAAATCCTTCTTTTGCCGTTTACAATTATTAATTTTTAAGGGTAGCGCATACACAGCTCTAATTACCGTCTTCATTTGCTTGTTAAAATTCGTATATGAACTTTAGTGTTACCTTGTGGTTCACTTTTAAAATTATAATTTCTGAACAGTATTTTATAAGATTTTTAACTTTATTGTTAAAAAGGTTAACAAAATTGTAGACTGCTAGGTTTATAGTACGACGGCAAAACATTTCTACAATTTATAAAATGCAGCTTTAAATGAATATCTTTAAAGATCCTGAATGTCATTAAGGATGTAACAATATTTAAATGAAATCTTATTTATGTATAAAATTATTCTCCTAAATGAATTTCCAAATGTCGGATAATATGTTTAATATGTAATACAAATGCTAATACGCATTATAGATAATCATTAAAATATATTTATTCATTTCTTATTGAATCATTTTGCTCAGACTTTATCGAACATAAATTTCTAATTACCCCCCTTTATTTTCATGAAATGTAAATTCGGAATTCATGGTTTTTAGAACTTACAATGTTGATAAATCTTTACTTGAGCGTCATATTTATGATTTAAAAATGAGTTTCAGGATCTTTAAACAAAGACAGGATTGCAGAAATGAATAACTGGATAGGAACAAACCCCTCGAATGCCTGTATTACTATAACTAAATAAACTTTGAAACAAAAACATTGGATGATTTTGTTTGTTGAATATCATTTACTCAGAACAATTTTATGATGTATTTTGATATAGCTGTTTGTCATTGTTTGTTACTGTTCGTGTTTTATTACCATGCTGAATATACAATACAGATGTAATCGGTTATCAGATAGGATCACGTGTGGACATTATGCTGTTAGTCACTTGGCTTCTTGATCAGCTTGCTGTCTCCAAGGATTTTTTTAATTATTCATAACATCTACAGCATGATAGAATATTTAAGATGTTCAAAACATATTCCATAATTACATAGGTGGTTTAACCTCCTTACCAAAGAAAGTCACAATTAATTTACCAGAGCACATTTCAGCCACCACATTTTCTTGGACAGGCTGTCAAGCAGCTTCGCAGTACTACATGTAGTTGCATTCACTCTAAATTGCAACGTGCTGATAACTTCAGTACATGCTAGGGGAAAGGTACTCTTCGAAATGTGGTATGATCAATCACAGTGAAAATGACTTTCACCATCCGAGATTCGAATCCCGGGTATCCAGATTTACTTCGAGCCGAACGGAACGGATACTCCCAATTTCAAGCATGCGCATGTCTTTTATATTGACTTGGACTGCCTTCACCCTCTATGTCTTCATTATCTTGCAGACGTTGGAATATGTAAGTATAATAATTATTGAATCAATCGTTGCTTACATTTTCAATATGCGAATCATCGAAATTATATGACCAGAGAACCACCGCAAAAAAAAAAATAAATTATCGTATCTTTCCTACATTAAATATACAATTGAAAATTCAAAAATCTGGAGACAGCAAGTTTTTATTCTTGGCACTGTGTTGTTAAATTAACCTTAAAACAAATCAGTAGGGAAGATATGCACAGGATGTGTGACCTTGACCTTGGTCGCAGGGACCTGAATTTTATGCACGGCACTCAGCCTCACAATGATAAACATTTGTGCCAAATTATATTGAAATCCCTCTATGCATGTAGAAGTTTTGCTCCAGACAAGCGTTTTTCTATGAGCTCTAACTGTGACCTTCACCTTTGACCTAGAGACTTGGTTCATGTGCAGGGCACTACGTCTCATGGTGGTGAACAATTCTATAAAGTAACATTAAAAATGCATGTAGAAAATATGCTCCGGACAACATCTGGATATTTAATCATCTCCAGTGACTTTGACCTTGCAAATATAAACCTAAATTAAATGTGTCACACCTGTAGTCATGATAGTTACCATTTGTGCTACAATCCATCAATAAATGATGACTAAATGGTCTCTATACACATCTTCAAATTTTTATCTGAACTTTGACCTCTATGTGTAACCTTGACTTTGGTCGCAGGGATCTGAATTTTGCGTGCAACACTCAGCCTCACAATGGTGAACATTTGTGCCAAGTTATATTGAAATCCCCCTATGAATGTAGAAGTTTTGCTCCGGACAAGCGTTTTTCAATGAGCTCTAAGTGTGACCTTGACCTTTGACCTGGAGACCTGGATCATGCATGGAGCAATACATATCATGGTGGTGAACATTTCCATAAAGTATTATAAAAATTCTTCCATGCATAAAGGAGATATGCTCCAGACAAAATCTGTATATTTCACCATCTTTAGTGACCTTGACCTTGCATATATTGACCTAAAGTACATGTGTCACAGCCGTAGTCATGATAATGACCATTTGTGTTACAATCCCTCAATAAATGATGATTAAATCGTCCCTATACACATCTTCATATTTTCATCTAAACTTTGACCTCTATGTGTGACCTTGACCTTGGCTGCAGGGACCTGAATTTTGTGCGCGACACTCCGCCTCACAATGGTGAACATTTGTTCCAAGTTATATTGAAATCCCTCTATGCATGTGGAAGTTTTGCTCCGGACAAGTGTTTTTCAATGAGCTCTAAATGTGACCTTGACCTTTGACCTAGAGACCTAGTTCATGTGCGTGACATGGCTTCTCATAATGGTGAACATTTCTATGAAATTTCATTAAAATCCCTCCATGCGTGTAGGAGATATGCTCCGGACAAAATCTGGATATTTCATCATCTTTAGTGACCTTGACCTTGTATATATTGACCTAAATTATATGTATCACAGCCTTAGTCTTGATAATGACCATTTGTGTTACAATCCCTCAATAAATGATGACTAAATGGTCCATATACACATCTTCATATTTTTATCTGAACTTTGACTTCTATATGTGACCTTGACCTTGGCCGCAAGGACCTGAATCTTGCGCGGGACACTCCGCCTCACAATGGTGAACATTTGTGCCAAGTAATATTGAAATCCCTCTATACATGTGGAAGTTTTGCTCCGGACAAGCGTTTTTCAATGAGTTTTAAGTGTGACCTTGACCTTTGACCTAGAGACCTGGTTCATGTGCACGACACTGCTCCTCATAGTGGTGAACATTTCTATGAAGTTTCATTAAAATCCCTCCATACATGTAGGAGATATGCTCCGGACAAAATTGGACGCCGCCCGCCCGCCAGGGGCGTTCCCATAATACGTCCCGTTTTTCAAACGGGCGTATAAAAAGGGGAGAAAAATCAGCCTAAATTCAAGATAGAATTATGGATCTTAGTCAGTGACTTACAATTATGAGTTTAAATGCATATGTGAAGTTTTAAATAAATATCTTTAATAGTTATTGAGATATGTAATACTTGCATGTAAACATTAACCAATAGACTAAGTAGAAAAGGGGAGATAAATCAGCCTAAATGCGAGTAGAGTTATGGAACTTGGTCAGTGACATACAATTACGACTCTCCAATTATGATCCTAAGCACATGTGTAAAGTTTCAAGTAAATATCTTTGAAGAACTTTAACCTTTAACCAAAATTTCTTAGAGTTTCAAAGGGGCAAATAATTCTGCAAATATTGCAGTCAGAGTTATGCAATTTTGCAAACTGATGTACATTATTACTCTAAAAAAGTATTGTAATATTTCAATTGAATATCTCAAGCAATAATTGAGATATTTGACTTTACAAAAAAAAACTTTAACCAAAATTTCTAAGTAAGAAAGGGGCATAATTCTGTAAATATTATAGGCAGAGTTATTCAACTTGTCAATATGATGTACAATGTTACTTTAAATAAGTATTGTAAGTTTCAATTGAATATCTCAAGCAATAATTGAGATATTTGAATTTACAAAATCTTTAACCAAAATTTCTAAGTTAAAAGGGACTTAATTCTGTAAATATTGTAGGCAGAGTTATCCAACTTGTCGATCTGATGTACATTGTTACTATAAATAAGTATTGTAAGTTTCAATTGAATATCTCAAGCAATAATTGAGATATTTGAATTTACAAAAAAACTTTAACCGACGCAGACACTGACGCCGATGCCGGGGCGACTACAACAGCTCTCATATTCTTCGAATAGTCGAGCTAAAAATGGTTACGAACCCCCTTGCTTGCTACGCAACTGCAATTGTACAGCGCGCAGTAATATTTTTATTTATAGATGCGTCTTGTTTTGCACGCGATATTTGGCGCTACATTGTGACGTCACATAAACAACTCTTGAAAGGTCTGTACAGCGTTAATGACTGAATTAAAGATATTGGTGTTCGGATTTATTTTATTAATTAGACCATTAGCTATCATTCTAGATACAAATGTAGTTTTCAAAACAAAATTCAACAAAAAGTTGTTTGATTTTGGAGTGGTTTAGACTTAGGACAATCTTAAGATACCTTTAAAACACTCCTAGACTTAGGACTGTTTTTGGTCATAAACATAGGAGTCATAAGTTAGGACCTTTTTTAAGACTTTCTTTGAAATGCAAAATTGTCACAATTTTTATCTTAAGACAAACTTAAGACTTAGGACTCTCCATGAAATGCAGCCCAGAATATCTAGCTCGAGGGTACCTGTTTGACTGCGGTAACAAGGCTCTGCCGAGTTTCCGCTAAACAGTTACCCCGAGAACTAGATATGCCCATCTGCACCGACAGCCGGTTTTTGATTCTCTTTTAGCACATTACATATAAATTATTTTCAAAACAAATTATGATAACTGATATTCTCATTACGCACCTTTTTCTTATAGATGCGTATGAACTTACAACTTTATTCCTAACAGTTAAGTGACATTATACTAAGAACAATTCATTTATAAAAAGCGCGCCGCAATGACGTCATTTAAAGCACGTGACTTGTCTTACATGGGGGTTGTAAGATTAGAGTTTTCTAGCACCAGTGTAAACGGTAGATAATCCATGTCTGATATGCATGAAAAACAAATGTTCTATTTATTTCATGCATTTTAACTTAAGTCATTTTTACTGATTTTGCTCTGTAACCTTGTAATAATATCTGTCTTGTATTTCAATATTTACTGTGGAAATTATCAAATATAAGTTTACTTTCAACTCCAAAGCATATAACAATTGGACCATATTCATGTGAAAAGAAACAATTTCCTTTTCATGGGTCATAAAAATATCTTTACTATTTTTCATTGAATAGTGGAACTAAGAATGAAACATTTCACACTTATATTGTACATGTACCTTAAAATGTATTTATAATACTTGATCTAGCCCTCATTGCATTGGGTTCATTATTCACAATCATGTCATTATTATTATCATTCTCAATTTCAATGTCTTCAAGTGCCATACCATCATCTATACACAGATTGTGTAACTTGGCACAAACAACACACACTTTAGCGCATTTTTCTGGAGAAAACTGTAGACAACCTCCTGTCTTATGAAGGCACCTGTAAAAATATAAAGTGTGTATGAAATAATACTTTTTTAGCTCACCTGTCACAAAGTGACAGGGTGAGCTTTTGTGATCGCTTTTCGTCCGGCGTCCGGCCGTAAATTTTTACTTTAAATGACATCTCCTCATAAACCACCAAGCCAATTTCATCCAAACTTCACAGGAATGTTCCTTTGGTGGTCACCTTTAAAAATTGTTCAAAGAATTTAATTCCATGCAGAACTCTGGTTGCCATGGCAACCGAAAGAAAAAAACTTTAAATATCTTCTTTTAAAAAACCATAAGAGCTAGAGCTTAGATATTTGGCATGAAACATCTTCTAGTGAGTGTCTACCAAGTTTGTTCAAATAAAAGCCCTGGGGTCAAAATTGGCCCCGCCCCGGGGGGTCATTGACTTTCCCTATATGCATATAGTAAAAACTTAAAAAATCTTCTTTTAAAGAACCCAAAGAGCTAGTGCTTAGATATTTAGCATGAAACATGTTCTAATGGGTGTCTACCAAGTTTGTTCAAATAAAAGCCCTGGGGTCAAAATTGGCCCCGCCCCGGGGGGTCATTGATTTTCCCTATATGCATATAGTAAAAACTTTAAAAATCTTCTTTTAAAGAACTCAAAGAGCTATGGCTAAGATATTGAGCATCAAACATGTTCTAATAGGTGTCTACCAAGTTTGTTCAAATAAAAGCCCTGGGGTCAAAATTGGCCCCGCCCCGGGGGGTCATTGATTTTCCCTATATGCATATAGTAAAAACTTTAAAAATCTTCTTTTAAAGAACTCAAAGAGCTATGGCTAAGATATTGAGCATCAAACATGTTCTAATAGGTGTCTACCAAGTTTGTTCAAATAAAAGCCCTGGGGTCAAAATTGGCACCGCCCCGGGGGTCATTGATTTTCCTTATATGTGTATAGCAAAAACTTAAAAAATCTTCTTCGAAAAAACCAAAATAGCTAGAGTTAAGATATTAAGCATGAAACATCTTTAGCGAGTGTCTACAAAGTTTGTTCAAATAAAAGACCTGGGGTCAAAATTGGCCCCGCCCCGGGGGTCATTGATTTTCTTTATATGTGTATAGCAAAACCTTAAAATCTTCTTTGAAAAAACCCAAATAGCTAGAGTTTAGATATTAAGCATGAAACATCTTCTAGTAAGTGTCTACAAAGTTTGTTCAAATAAAAGCCCTGGGGTCAAAACTGGCCCAGCCCCAGGGGTGTCATTGTTCTTAACTATATGTGTATAGTAAAAACCTTAAAAAAATCTTCTTTTAAAAAGCCCAATGAGCTAGAGCTCAGATGTTTAGCATGAAACATCTTTTTATGGGTGTCTACCAAGTTTGTGCAAATAAAAGCCCTTGGGTTAAATTGGCCCTGCAACGTTGGGGGGGGGGGGGTGGGGGGCCTATATACAGTTGAGCGACCTCAGGGCCATCATGGCCCTCTTGTTTAATTTCCTGGTTTATAATTCTTTTCATTTTCATTAAAATATAACCTGGCTATAATTAAATTTATCTAAGGTAATTTCACAATTAAAAATATCAAATATTTTTGGCTAGGCTGTGTTGAGAAGCATGTAATAAATAAAGCAATTGTATGGTCCTCTTGTCCATTTATTTTAGTTTAATGAAATTTTAGTATAGTAACATCTCAGATATTTCTCAATGGTGTAAATGTTACAGTTTATTTACATACATCACAATATTTATTACTTACATTCTTCTAAATTGTTACAAATCAAAACGTTTGTTTTAAACTAAAAGAAAAACATACAAGATAATGAATTGTTTGAATTGAACTTGTAGTAAAAATAGTTATGTTATCATATGCATATAGCATTAAGCAACATATTACTGTTTAAATTTAATAGACTATTAAGTTTTTATAATGTTAAGTGATAAGATGTTAAAAAAATTATTACATTTAAGTGTATAGTAACAAATATACAAATTAATGACCTACCGAAAACGACTTTTTAATATACCAAAGGCTCTCTCAACCACCATTCGTGTTCTGCTGTGTGCATTATTGAATGAGACCTCTTGTCTGGTAGATGGATTAATCTGCATCAGATATAACAAAAGTTTTTTTTTCCATTGTTGTTGAATTTATAGTTATGATTATGATATTTTACATTTCTTACAATGACATGTTAATTAAGACTTTTTGAAGTTTCTTTTTTCACCTGTTTAATCCTGTTAAAAGGGAAATACATTACATTTATAAACAACTTAATATATTTAACAAATCACAATTTCCTAGATTAGCTTGTATCTAGAAATAAATGATAAATTAATTGTTGAAATATAAAGATGATACATAAATAATTGAAAATTATACTCTGTTGTGATACATTTAATATTACAGAATATGAAGGACCATGACATAATAACTTCTTTTTTCATTTGAATGAGTATGTACATGTACTAATTTAATGTTATATTATAATTATTTTATCTAATTTTGGAAATAATATTAGATTAAACAGATATGTTTAAACTAAACTTGTTTGCTGTTTCTTATCTCACACTTTAGCAAAGATATATGAATTTCATGATAGAGAAATTGTACCTTTGGTGTTAGCATGTAACTTTTGAGTGCATAACCTGAATCTCCTATCAACCAGCCAGGGGTTCCATTTTCTATTCACTGTTTAAGTCCACAGTTTTCAAATATAATATTATCATGTGTCGAACCAGGCCATTTCGCTACAACATTGGTGAATCTAGGAAAAGAAGAAAGTATGATATGAATACAGACTTTAAAGATGCTCCACTGAGGTAATAAAAGCTAATACATAAAATTTGAGAATCCTACATAGATCAATTTTTTTTCATTAGGTGTCACTCTGAACTTGACTTTTGACCTCAAAATTAATAGCAGTCATCTACTGAATTTGTGCATTGTCCCTAGCTAGTTACATTAACCATGACTTACTCTTTCTCAAGTTGTCATGCCGACTATGACAATAGGGTGTACATATGTACAGATTAACCTCATCACAGGATGCTCCCCAACTTTTTTGGTTGGTGCATAAAAGATAAACTCTGTAGAGTCCCTTGAAAGTTATATAAATGAATTTTGTATTCTATATATATATTTTATTATTTGAATACAGTAATGAACCAAAAATTAATTATCAACAAGTTTGCATTTCTGAAAAATGCTATGCCGCCACATTAATACAACACTAAATAGTAATGTAGGAACAATGCAGTTGAGTCTTTTGAATTTGGTGTTGAAAATCATATTTCACATGGCCAAAATTCCATGAGTGTACATCAAAGGACAACACAGTAAGATCCTTTGTCAAAATGTAGGCCAGCTGATATCAAAGTTCACTTTACATCTTAATCTGTGCACATAGTTCAAATTTCATCAAAGGACAAGAAATTAGGTCACATCATCAAAATCTAGGTCACCTGATATCAAAGTTCAATTTTACAACTAAAGCTGTGCACATAGTCAAAATTTCATTGCTATCAGGGCTCAAGCTAGGTTCAAAATTTAGGGAGAAGTCACTTCTCCCTCCAGCTGCTTTAGGGAGAAGTGGGGAGACTTTAGGGAGAAGTGAGGAGATTCATTTATCGATGTTTGTTGTATGTTATCGCAATTATGTTGACTCACTGTACATATCTTATTAAATGAATTGGATTTGTGTTACAACAGAATATTCAATTTTAATTTATAGTAATAAGAATGAGTATCATGTAATGCAACCATTGCATTAAATGAAGATAAAAAAGCCATAGTTGATTCCTAGTATCATGGATCATATCATGGGCGGATTAACAGTTATTCCCTTCTGATTTACTATCAAAAAGCTTGCGCCGGACATTATATTCATATTCACTTATGTTGTAAAGAAAATGAAAGTAGATAACGAAAGAAACGATCTTTAATTTAACTTCATTTGTAATAAATACAGTGTAATACGTCGTCAATTTTATCAAATTAAACTCGTCGACAAAAAAGGTTATCATAACTTTCATTTAAAATTACAGTTACAGTTATATATTGAGCGGTCCTCTTAATTCTGACAATCATTCGATAGTGAAAATTTAATTGACGTTTGATCCGTCCATCATAAATAATTGTTATGGGTAGTTGTATGTTAGGGATTTAATGATTGGTTTAATAATGTCGCCTCGATTAAAACGTGAATTACGATTGGTTTCTCGCACGTATCGGTAATCTCGCCGTGGGCGGAGTCTAATTGTTCCTCGAGGGTCTGTTAATTAGACTTCTATGACATGTTGGTAAACAAACGGATTAATGACATTTCGCGTTGATTGAGATGCATGACAGTCCCTTTTTCAGGCGGCGAGGGTAAACAAAGCAAACACACACAACATGTTATTCACAGTTTTTGTTATTCTTGGTAATTTTCAATAATGGATCAATAAAATCGGGCGACTTCATCTTCGCTTTCATGTAGGATGTCGGCGACTATTTCGCCCGAATCGCCCACTAGCTCGAGTCCTGGCTATACATCAAAGGACAAGAAAGTAGGTCACTGTCCCCTTGGGCAAAATTTTGACCCAAGGGTTTAATTCAAACAAACTTGATACAGGTCCACCAAACAACATTTTATGTCAAATATCTAAGCTGTAGCTTTCTCCAATTCAGAAAACATTTGGTTTAGTTTCTGTTTATTCTATGTTTACATTATGAAAATTAATGTCCCCTGGCAGGGCCAATTTTGACACCAGGGGCAAAATTTGAACAAGTTTGATAGTAGACCTATGAATGATATTATAAAGCAAACATGAAAGCTCTAAGCCTTGTACCTTCAGACAAGAGGATTTTTTTTTTGTTACTATATGTACATAGTGAAATTCAATGGCCCCTGGGAGGGGCCAATTTGACACCAGGACTATAATTTGAAAAATCTTGGTAGAGGTTTACTACATATTGTTTCATGCAAAATATCTAGCCTTTGTCAACTTAGAGAAGATGATTTTTTAAGTTTTTTACTGAAAACCTATGACCCCCGTGGGGGTGGGGGGCAAATTTTGACGCTAGAACAACTTTGGTAGAGTACCTATAGATGATATCATTTATCAAATATCAAAGCTCTAAGCCTTGTACCTTCAGACAAGAAGGTATTTAAAGTTTTTACTATATGTACATATAGTGAAAATCAATGACCCCTGGGGTAGGGCCAATTTTGACCCCAGGGTTATAATTTGAACAATCTTGGTAGAGGTCTACCAGACAATGCCTTATGCAATATATCTAAGCTCTAGGCCTTGTGGGTCTTTACAAGAAGATTTTTTAAGTTCACTATATAATCAAAGCACACACACACACACACACACAGGTGAATCACCAATATGCCATTGCATAGTGCTCAGATGCTGCGGTGGCATAAAAATTCATTTGTGTAGTTTCTTATTCATGAAAGCAAAGGTTTTGAATATTTTAATCCAACTTGTTGGCCTCTTTGCCAAGCCACCACTCCAGACTAAAAATTGGAAAGTAAGTAAATAATTCTGTATTTACTAAATTTTCTGTTTTAATTTAATTGATTTTGACATATTATATTGAAAATATCATAACACCATTAGGTTGTACCTTTTAATAAATTAAAAAAAGCTTTTTCTTACTTCACATTGGTATCAACCACAGCCTGTACATTGATGGCATGGTAGCCTTTTCTGCACACGTATACATCTTCTCTTTCTCTTGGAGAAAGGATTGGAATAAGTGTGCAGTCAATTGCACCAATACAGTTTGGTATGCGTGCAATCTTGTAGAATTTTTGCTTAATTAAAGCAAGTTCATCAGGACTTGTGGCGAATTTGATATTGTCAAGCCTCTGGTCTAAAGCAGCTATTACCTGTTTTTAAAATATTTCAAAATATACATCATTTAAATGAAATAACATTTTTCACATAATTAAGCATGCTATATAAATTTTTGTAGCTGTAATTCATTTATTTTTGTTTTTTTTAATATGGATTTTCCATATGCATTTCATTTCAAGCATTGATTAAAATAATAAAAATGTATTATTTAGATACACTTATTAAATCTAGAAGGCATAATGTTTTAAGATTTCAGTTTGATTTAGTATCAACATTTATAGGATAAAATAATGATATTTTTTTGTGTTAAAACTATTTATCTGCTTCATGTTGACATGTTACATTGAAAAATTTAACTTGAACTTAATTACAACAGCATACTTTTCCATAAAAGATCCATTTACAATTTTACTGAACATTATTTTTTAAGCATTAACTCAATAGCAAGACAATAAATGTGTCCTTATATAGAGTTGAATTCTCATTATAAATATATAAGACAGGGTATCCAAGCAGATTTGTCATTTACAAAAGTTGGACGCGGCCCACCAAGCCCGCCCTCCAGGGGGGAAACTATAATACCACCCGTTTTTCAAACCACTCTGTCATATTTGACGCAAACGAAAATGACCACCTCTTATTAAAAACTAACTTTTTTGAAAACTTATTGACAACCAAGTCCATGGTCAACAGATTAATATAAGGTAACATAATGATAACGTTTGCGGTTATTTTAATATGTGCCTGAAACTATGCAAAAGGGTGACTTCATGTGATGAGGTCTTCCTCCACAAGTAAAGCTGGGGGTGTCATCATAGTTTGACCCTAAAAGTGTTGAAACAACATTACAGCCCACGAAAAAAAAAAACAATACCTGCCAAATGCACCGGCACACTGAACTTTTCGACACACCATGTGTCAATCCTCCCTCACTATAAAACTCTCCTTTAGCAAGGAACTGTAGTGTTATCAATAACTGAAAATAATACAAAGTCAAACTAAATACTAGGTGTGTTACAGTTGAGTGTGCACCTTTCTTATAACAAGGTCACTAATATTTATTTGATTTCCAGCATGGTAAAGGTGGAAGTTTTCATAATCAAATGTAATTAAGTATTCTTTCTTTTATAAATTACCTTATCACATGACACATACCTGTGCCAACTTTGTGACTCCGTAAAATGGTATTGCAGGGCCATGCATATATTTGGATGTGACGTCATTTGCATTATACAAACATAGAGTTGAGTCGCGCTAGATGTCAGCGCGTCAATGTAAATGGTTCTTTTGCACTTTAAAATAATAGTTGTTAAAGTGTTAAATAGTATAACATATTTGTGTAAGGTCATTACTGAATATATTGAATTTGTTGAATAAGATAATATTATGCTAGCCAGAGGTTGGTATAATAAATTTTTATTCAACTCGTTCAATAAATTCAGTACTAAACTTACACTCGTTCAATATCCTCTATGTATAACAAAAATAATGTTTATAACCAAGTTTGTGCTGGGATGGTCGTAATCAAGTAAAAGTGTTTTGAATAATAAACAGGACTCAAATTGAGCTTGACCCTAGTCCAATATATCAGACATTACGTACTTGTTATAGGTTATGTTTCTCAAGCCTGGGCAAAGAAAATATATGATTATATCTCAAATGGCGTCATACTTAACTTATAGGAATAAGCTTGACCTTAAAATTAATTCAGCCTTTGTGTCATCTTGGTCCTATAAAACCTTGGCACATGTTTACTTGACCTATTTTTATGACAGACCTACACAGTACAGATGTACTAATTTTAATTTCTAAATTTAATTTTAATTCTTATATTTCTTACATAGACTGATAGATTCTGTTATGAATTAGAAATGAGAGAAGTCACTTATTTATCAAAGGCTTCAGCTATCTTACAGTAGTGTTTTTTTTTCTAGAAAGAAAGAGAATTAATGTCAATCTGAACATGCTGCATAAGTCATGCTTTGCACATGGCGCGAGATTATTGTGGTACGAAAAAAACATGAGTCATTATTTATAATGACAGGCATCAATACATTAATATGTTTTTACAAAAATATACTCTTTAAATACAGTAGCTACAGAAAATACTTCCCTTTCCCTCTTCATTTACTTGCTACCATACAGTACTGATAAAATATGTTAAATATCTACTGAGTTTTAGTAGAAAAATGTCGTTGATTGTGAAGTAAATGTCAAGGTCAGTTGGCAAAGAATAAAGGGGAGTAATCTTGGGGTCGGTCTAAAACGTAGACGCTTTTGCAGACAATATAGGATATATAGCAAAACGCAGACAATATAGATATAGAGTGTTTTTACAAAACGCAGACAATATAGAATAAGAAGGTGTAAATTAGACACTAAAAAGATGTTTAGATTTGCATGTTTAAGATTAAAATTTTAAGATATTAGAGATTTGTAGGTATGAATATTTGATAATAAATTAGAATTTTAAAAAAATATACATTTTTTTTTATGATTTTTTATTAAGATGATATCAATTAAGAAAAAATAAAAAGTGATATAAAAAAGGTTTATTCGACATACTATGCTTGATTTGAATTAACTTTTATGAATTTAGGATAAAATGTCTAATATAAGTTTTTTAACTTTAATAAGCAAAATTTTAATGGGGACAATAAAGTAAATTTCAAAACAAATTTAAAGAACATAACATATTTTTATTTGATTTGAATACTTAGTCCATCTACAAAGTAATCATTAAATAATTAATAAAACAATGTTATAAAGCATTTATAATTATTAAAAAAAAACATTGTAATGTAAAAATATAAATATAATTATCATTGAAAAAACGTGTTTATCAAATCAATACATATCTATATTGTCTGCGTTTCTTTGCAAGTACTATATATATACTCTATATTGTCTGCATTTTACTACATGTTCTATACTGTTAATAAAAGAAATACATGTCTGCAATTTTTTTTCATTTTCACTATATATCTATATTGTCTGCGTTTCTTTGCAAGTACTATATATACTCTATATCGTCTGCATTTTACTATATGTTCTATACTGTTAATAAAAGAAATATATGTCGGCAAATTCATTTTCCCTATATATCTATATTGTCTGCGTTTCTTGCACGTTTCTTTGGCTACAAGTTGGTCAAGAAATTAACATTTTCAAAAGTCCCAAAAATACAATAAAACAGGCGAGAGTGGAGTTGGTAGTGAGTTTAAGCCGTATAATCGAATCAAGTGTGTGTGCATGATTTACCATCCTCAAAGTATGCATCTAATCAAATTCATAGTTTAAAATTATTGCTTTGATAATTTTACTTGAACATACTTTGGAACGTGCATTTTGCTCTTTTTAATCTGAACTTGTTTTTGTCTTTTGGGGGCTAAGCCCCCAGACCCCCTTTTATTTGCCTACAAGTTAAAAAAGCTGGCTACGCCCCTGCTCACCGCATGCAGTGATCATGCAGTTCAGAACACTGATTGGCTCAAAGAACTGTCAGATGAAATATACGTAACTTTGGTACATGTTTCACCTAAGGAGTTTTTTTAGTTGATGTCGGTAAATTATGCGTGGCCTAGATTGACCTCAGAGAACTTTAAACAGTTACACAATATTTTTCAGCATTAAAACTGTGAGTTACCAAAAAGGATTTTAATCTTAAGTATGAATTATTTTTTATCATATATTTAACCTTTGCTCTAGGGAGAAAAAAAATGAAATTTACAACAGAACCATCCAGACTATAATGGTGAATTTTCGTAAAAAAATGCGACTCATCTGGCACCCCCCCATGTGTTGCTGAATTTCTGCACAAAGAAACAAACTTTATAAACATTGGATAATGCATGAAATTTAAATAAACTAAACTTCTGAAAACCCGTTTCGTAGTTACGGCCCGCAATTCTGATCAGCACGTGTTTGAAGTACACCACTTGTGAAATAATTTGGCGATTCTACTTTCAAACCTTAATATAATGAAGTCATTGCATGACATAAACATGTTCTAGATTGTTTCTATAGCCAAAACATTTTTGAAACAATATTTCTTGCATAGCAGACTGGCGTTTACTAGTGTTTTACCCATGCCGGAAATTTCATCTGGCATGGGGGTGCCAGATGAGTCGCGTGCTGTACAATGGCACGCTTAGGATGACGTCATTTTTCCGTTATGAATGAAGTTGCAATTTCATACGCTGTTGTAAGAAAATAGTTACGGCTGTAATGATATAAATTTCCGTTGAAAATAAAGATAAAGAATTAAAAAATATAATGGAATGTTGTAGAATATGCAAGAAAAAATATCTGACATATTTTTGCGGTTCGAATCGGAATATCCGTCCCTCGGTAACCCGCCCAATGGGCGGGTCACCTCTGGACGGATATTCCGGTCCGAACCGCAACATATGACAGATATTATAAATATTATATCACAGACGAGTTGATGGACTGACTGTACAAAGAAAGAGTACTAGTTAATTAGCGTATGGAGTAGATTTAATTGCCGCCACTTTTCTTTCTTGAACCTTGCTTTACTGACATGACTTTTCTTGAATATTTGTGACTTTATGTTATCAATTAAGAATATTTTTTTCAAATTGCACTGTATTTTTTTAGGGATCCCAACGGAATCCCCAGGTATTCCTCCCGATTTCTTGAAATTTCGGAATACAAGAATCCCGTTATCGTCTAACCCAAGAAATATACGCAAATGCGATAGAGGGTACTGAATGAGTGTAGGTTTAATATGAATAAATTATAAAAATAGCGTGTTAGACAGTCTTTCATGGCCGGTGACCGATTTTTTTTCTTTTTGCCGCTCGGATTTTATTTTAGGCGGACAAATGGGCCGCTGGCTGCCTCCTAATGAAATTCAGAGCTAGGTTTTTTAAAAGAATAATTTGTGCTTTCGCAAAACAGAGCTCATATATCAATATAGATTTTATTTTTTAGAAAGTCCGTTGGCTAGAATATGATGTCTTAAGTGTGGACGCATTCAGACTTTAATCAAACATTTACTGAATTTTCATACTGTCCGATGTAAGCCGTGGGCAAAAATAGAGTGCTTTTTCCGTGAGGGTAATATCGGACAGATTAATTTTATTGTTCAAATATTTATCAAACATTTCAATGTTTTTATTGATTTCTCCCACAAAATGCAAAATTTATACATATTTAACGCTATGAAGTTATTCGATAAAATTCTCAGTGATAACAAAATAAAAAGAGTAAAGATCCCTAGATACCGAATTTTTTGAGTTCTTTGATATTTTCTGTGACGTCAAAATGAAAGTAGAATAAAAGAGAGTCGTTATTTTGACCAATCAAAAACCCGATACAAAATTACGTCATTTAAGGCGAGTTCGATTTGTATTTTCTACGGTATGTCTCCCGAAAACAGTGAAGCATCGAGAGCAGTGTGTATGTAGAGAAAAACTTCTAAAAATTACGTCAGAGTGAATGTGTCCGATGACCGACGATGTCCGATGTAAGCCGGATCGACTAGTATATGGAGCAATGTTTCATCTGGATTAAAGTTCCTAAGATTAGGAGTCATCATGATTGTCATTCAGAAGTTTTAAAAGTCAGAAATAGGATTTACGGAACTGGATGGAGACTGGCAATGAAGGAATCTTCCGAATGTGAATTTGTCGTAGAAAGATCTGTTTCGAAATTCAACGGGATTAAATTCCGCTTAAAACATAAAAGTAAGTGCAATTTCTGCTCCATGTGACTTGATGTTTTTTTTTGCATTTTATTCACGTTTTTGAAGTTTTGCATCATATAGAGTCTGCCGCAACTAAACTGTTGCAGCTTGTAGATCCAGCTTTTTGAAATATTCATGAAATGACCCCGAGAACCTCATGTACATTTAAAAAACAGGAAACGTGCTTTCTCCTGTTCATCTTCATATGATGGCGTCGGAAAATAAACAGCAGAGATTTTCCATAGAGAAATCAAACTTTGCTTTTACCAGAAAAGTAGAAACTTTAGAGGAAAATCTTAGAAAAATATCTCAAAGAGGAACTTTTTTTTAATCTACACAAACGGTTTATGTTATATTCAACCTCGTTTTGTTAATACATACCAGGCAAATGTTCATTCCACAGAATATCCCGCCATTTTGTTAACTATCAATATATCATGACGTCACTATTAACCGAGTTTTTACGGGAAAACCTACTTTCATGTTGACGTCATGTAAACAAATAGAACGAAAGTAAATCACGAAAAGATAACAGAAAATATAACAAATAAAGATAGTTGAAACATTGAGATAAAAGAAATTGACAGATTTAAAGGTACACGAAGAAATATTTATTTTGTTTATAGTTCTACATGAATTTGCTTATTATTAAAGTAAAAGTTTAAAAATAATTTATTTATTTTTAATGTTTCAATGTTCTTTACTGTATCCCGGGACAACCAATATTCAATCAGTTAAGCCGTTTTTATTGATTAAAAAAAAAGGATAAGGATTTTTTTAAGTTTTAGATCTACTGTTAAGTGAAATATCTAAATATATTTTTTGCTTTGAAATGATTTCAAAGTTTTTTCATAGGAGAGAGATATTTTACACTTTTGGCATTCAAAGAAATGATATTAATATTCTGTTTTGGACACATCGTCGGATACCCACGGCCGAACCATTAACATTCGCATGTTATGTGACATGTTTATCAATCGTGGGTATCCGACGATGTTTTGGACATTATTACTGAAGAATTGACAATCAATCAATTTCAAATAATCATTTGTCACAAGGTTAGATCTATTCTAAGCTGTCAGCTTGGCTTCTGAAAAATGACAAAAAAAAAAAAGATTTATTACATAAAAGATTTTGATATTTGTTATTTGCAACTATAAATAATATGTATTGGGGGTTTAAAATGAATATTTTACGTGAATATGAAAGTAGGGAAGCGCGTAATTTTCGTTTGTTTGTTTGGTTTTTTTTTCTTCATTTTTGTAGGCCACAAAAGGAATACAATAGATTATGTAAATAAAAATTACTTTTTTAATCAATGATTGAAATGATATTGATATTGTACTGTTAACATTAAATTACCAGGACGACAACCGAAGCTTATTAAAAATGATTGTATTCAAATACGTGAAATTCATATAACATAGTAAGAGTTCAAAAGGCAAATGTTCGGGAGAATTGTCTACACAGTTTAACAAGCATATGCAAACGTCTCGGGGAAGTTGCCTTCTTGTATTAAATATTATTCATTCCGTAAGAAAGTATTTTCAGACACGGCCCACAAAACAATGCCAAGCAACATTTTATAGAATATAAAGCCCCCCCCCCCCCCCCGAAGCAACAATCTTACTGGGAAATCTCTCCTTTTCATTAAAATAAATATTAACATACGAACAAAAAAAATCGTGTCCATATATATAATCTGTTTTAATTATCTCACACGGGGGCAGATAACCAGATTATATATAGAGAGAGCGAAACTATTTCAATATTTTATGATACTATTGAGTATGCTAAGGAAAGTTTTCGTATTCTTCGGGGGTATCCATGATTTAGAAAATGGAGTTTGGAATACTTTTGGGGACAGTGTGTGAACATTTTTTACGGAATGAATCACATTTATCATAAATAATATAAAACTTCCTCGGCTTTACATAGTGGGGTATTTGCTTTTTGACAGCGTGCTATATTATATTAATTTCACGATGACACCTTTTATAGAATATATATATCCGTTACGTACATATATATAACTTAAAATTTTAACTATAATTGAACTTTAAGAATTTTAAACTAATGTGCATGTCTACATAATATATTGCAAGCGCCTGAGTGACCATGTTTATTGTAAACTACGGAGTGACTTTTTTAGTTATATTTTATAATAAAGTCTCCTTTTAAAAGGAAATGCTTGCCCAGTTTTGCCATCATCCCATCCCTTTAAAAAAGTTTTTTTTAAAAAAAAAAAAAAAAAAAAAAAAAAAAACCCTCGTAGATCAACTCTTTATGATAAAGAAATAATTATATAAAAAAATAAATTGACCTTATATACCAGAATGTCAATCGCAGTTTGAACTATTATTATGTATATTAGAAAATTTAAAAAAAATGTTTATCTCTTTATAAATGCTTTTTCATTTTATACTTCCATACCATTTACAATATCTCTAAAATAATACATCTAATATTCATATATACAGCAATTAAAACAGATTATAACTCTTTTTCAGAATCTAAATTGACAAAGAAGATAAACTTGCTATAAATTATTCGCTGGAGAAATGAAGACTTCGTTAATAAGTCACATCTTCCTTGCAATGGTTTTTGTTATAAGCTTGAATCGTCAGTCGTGCATTGCCAAAGCCATTCCCTATTCACAAGGAAATGTAGAGATGCCAGCAACAGGTTCGATTTTTTTCTACAAATAGTTACTTATAAATATTATTTCCAAACGAAGTTAAAGAGGGTATACTGGAGTCAGCTGGTGGTCAGTCGGTCGGTCGGCCCGTTGCAGATTTCTTGTCCGGGATATAGCTCAAAAACTAAAAGAGATATCAATTTCAAATTGTGTAGGTAGATAGATCTTATTGAGTAGAAAAGCAGTCCAAAAAGAACCGTCACACTACATTGCCTTATTTTGGAGTTATTGCCCCATATTTTACACTTCAAACTTTTCCGGGACATAACTTTAAAACGACAAGATGTATCAACTTGAAACTTTGTAGTTATATATAATCATTGAGTAGGAATGCACTGCAAAAGAACCGTTACTCTGCCTTGCCTTATATTGGAGTTATTGCCCTTTGTTCACTTTTACACTTTGAACTTTGTTCGGGACATCACAATGTATCAACTAAAAACATTGTAGGCATATAAACTTACTGAGTAGTGCAGTAAATAAGAACCATGATCGTCATATCCCAAATTTTGGAGTTATTGTCCTTTGTTAATTTTTACACTTTGAATTTTGTCCTGGAAATTACCTGAGTACTATCAAAGGTATCAACTTGAAAATATGTTGGTAGATAGATGTAACTGAGAGAAGTGCAGTGTGGAAGAACCGTTATCCTTTCTACCCTAATTTTGGAGTTATTGCCCTTTGTTCATTTTAATACTTTGAACTTTGTCCAGGATATAACATGAGAACTACGAAAGGTATCAACATGACACTATATAAATAGATAGAACTCACTGAGTAGAAGTACAGAAATATCAGGGAGAAAGAACGTATTGCCCTTAAAAGAAGTCAAGAAAACTTCAAATCCAAACTTTAATTTATTTTATTGATGTAGGACAAAAAATTCACAAACATTTGAAAAATATCTGTAAAAAACTGCATTCTGCTTATCATCATCCTACGTGCAAAATTATTTAATAAAAACACGTTTTCTGACAAGCACGCGCGCGTGTGTGGGGGAGGGGGGATATTCGGCACTTGTGACAATTTCGTGTGTGTGTGTGTGGGGGGGGGGTGTTCGGCACCTGTGACAATTTCTAGTTTTTATTTGTTTGGGTAACACTGAAAACAGCATTGCTGGCACTACAAAAAAACAAATTGGTTTATAATCTCACAACCTTCACTGTTTCACTGTAGCCGAACTATATCTGAATGAGGATGAAAAGAAAATCATAACTAAATGGAATAACAGGCAGAAATAAATGCCATCATACGTAAATTTTGTTTTTTAGGAAAAGAAAGACGATGTCATCATACATCATGTTAAAAAATTATCAAAATTTAACAGAACTATATTTCAAAATTGATGACGTGACGTCATGATATGGTGACATCACAAAGGAGAATGCGCGACGTTACGCGGCAAAATCAGTAATAAAATACTTAAAATCACTTAAAATGCATAAAATAAAATGAAAATTTATTTGTTTTGCATGAAAGATTGAAATATATTTCATTCATGAACACCAGCTATCATATTGCATCTGGTGTTCACTCAGTGAAATTATATTTCAATCTTACAGGCAAAACACACAAATATCCTCTATATATTTAATCAAAATGATACATTTATTGTTTTTATTAATATTTGTAAGAAATACTTATGGAAAATGTGCCCATTGTGCCATAGATTGATTGTACATCCAAGACTTTTAGTATTAATTTTCAGTTAAGGTGAAGGTCGTAGCTACAGATAAAAGACAAAGAAGGTATATCGACCAGTTTCCTGACCAATTAGATGTTGACGTGTCAACAGATGAATTGCATGAACATTTTCAAAATCTAAAAAGAAATCATCACGTTCCGCATATTAAGTATGTTCACATGATGGAAAATGGAGCAGTTAAAAAGTTCAGATTTGAAAGAAAAGAGGTAATCCATTATTTTGTTGCAATATCTTCAGTCACTTATACGTAACCTTTTTTTCTAATGTCTTTGTTTATGAAAACAAGGGATACAGGTTTGCTTCTTTAAACAGAACCTTGCGAGAGGTCGTCTTCTTTTGCAGCTGTGGAAAATTTGTTTCGTAAATATTTGACGATATTTTTACTTAAAAGGCAAAATTAATGTTTATGACTTACAATTATTTAATAAAATAGAATTAATCATATATATCAAATATTAAAATGACCTTTTTTCGTTTGAGTGAAATATGGAATATAATTTCACGAAACATGATAAAAGATGATTCAAGAGCTGGAACGTCGATTAAAAAAATGTGGCATTTTATCATGTTGAGTGGAAATATAAACCATCTTATTCTTTCACGAAAAGCGCAAAAGTAACCTTTTTATTTAATTTCATTTAAAAAAATGGTTACGAATCCCCTTGCTTGCAAATCAACTGCAATTGTACAGCGCGCAGTAATATATAAATATGGCATGTTAAACGTTGCAATATTCAATAAATTAAATTTTTGTTCTATATCCAATATTTATATTGTATACATTGTAAATATTATATGCTATACCATTTTATTACATGCTTTTCGGTGGTTTATAGAAATATATCAGTGATTTAAAACTGGTAATTTCACTGTTTGAAACAGTGAAATTACCACTTTGATAATTTCACTGTTTTGAAATATCCTCTATATATTTATTCAATCCTGCTGAATATTTGTTCATCATAAAAATATTTGTGTGCGATAAGTTTCTTTATTATATACTTATAAAATAATGAAATATTGAGAAATATTGATGAAATAAAATGCGTATTTTCATTTTCCATATTTTCACTGTAAAAATTTATTTTTCACTGCAGTGAAACATATTTTCCGTATTTTCTTTCACTGGTGTCTTGCCGGACTACTTTCTTTTAAATTCTGCCAGTACACAAAATTTAAGGGAAAGTCTTTCAAATTTTAATGTAAAAAAAAAAAAAAGAAAAATGTATATAATAAACAGAAAATTCAAGTTTTTTGTATAAATACAAGATTTATTTTCATCTTGTGGCATGAAAATTACCATATTTCACTCGTGGCTACCGCCACTCATGAAATATTTATTTGAAAATAAATCATGTATTTATAGAAAAAACTTGAATATCCTCTATTTATGTATGTTCTATATTTAAGAAATAACATCGGCCTGACAGGTGTATATCGGCTATTTAACACCGGTTTGGAGTTTTGATGCGTAAGCATTGACCACGAAGGCCGTAGGCCTGAGTGGTTAATTTTGTCGCATCAAAACGACAATACCGGTGTTAAATAGTAGCCGATATACACCTCTCAGGCCGATGTTATTTCGATTCTAACACGATGAAATAAGGAAAATCACTAATGTTATTTTTCAAGCGGAAATAACTTCCGGTGCCGATTTTATAACGCTGTTCGATTTTCGCACCCTACTGTTGCGAAGATATAGAAATTATTAAACAAAAGAAATAATAAGAAAAAAAAAACGTTATTTTATCAAGTTTTCAACAATAAAAACTTACGTCGTATTGTGTTTACATCAGTGCCCAATTATCATTCTTGTCTGTATGAAATAAGTCAGCTTGTTTATGAATGAGTTGTTTACTTAGGATGACGTCATTACGCTGCTTACGGATTGGCGCCGTTTTGTCAAAATATTTATTAACTGATGTGGATCTTATATGTGGCGTTAGTGTATGTGAGATATTATTTCGGTATTGTATGAAAAGAAAACATTATACGAACTGAAAATATAAATAAAAATGTTTTTTATTGTTGCTTTAAAATGCTTTGTAAAGTATACAATCGAGGGTGAAAACATAACAGCGCATATACAAGTAGTCCCTAACCGGTGTTTATTGGCAGTTTAACACCAGTTTTTTCCTTCTTTGTCTATAGTGACAAAATCACGTGAGTGTTAGAATTGAAAATATATATTGTATAATTAAAAAAATTATTGTATAGATCTACTGAAAAAAAATTATTCGATAATTTGAATCATGGGACAGAACACTTAGCATACTAAGCCCCGCCTATATAGTAAGCACGAATTTCTGATAAGGCGTTATCATCCTGATTAAACTAGACTAGTGTAGTGGAAATGATCAGCGTCCCTGTGACTGTCGCTTGTAAATAACACCGTGTATATCCAGTAACGCCGGAGTGTGAAAATAACGCACGATTCGTGCAATAAGTAAGGCAAAATTGTGCAATATATGACGGATCATTCGTGAAAATGATGACTTGACCACCGTTTTGAGCAAGATTTTGGCTTTTTGACGGCTCTTAAAAGTACAGCAATGCATATTATACCGTATAATTTCGATTTTCGGTAGGTAAGTGACTTTTACTAAACTTTTGGTGATATTGAAAATTGAAATAAGCTGATAAAATGTGATTCAAGTCGTTTTTATGAGGTCTCCGCAGCCGTATGCGGTTATTCCTTTTTTCCAGTTCGATTAAATAAAAAATATGTTGACCAGTTTACTTACCGCTTTGGAAATCCTGTCAGCTATCCGCCATTTATTGCACAATTCTGCGTTACTTATTGCACGAATCGTGCGTTATTTTCACATCCCGGTGTTACTGGATATACACGGTGAATAAGACATATGATTAATCCTCCTTATACGTGTATATGTAAAAATTGAAATAGATTTTAAAGTCTTCAGGACATGCAATCGTATAATAATGGATTTTCATATGCCTAATAATTTAACCACGATATGAACCTATATGTGGGGATATCATGTAAGGTGCATTTACATAAAAATACACGGAACATAAATCACATCCTCTATATGAAACGAAAAATACCAACAAGAAACATTAACAACTGAAAATGTTATGCCGTTAATGCGATGTACATGTAAAGCGACCCGGCGCACGGTATAACTTTAAAATTTGACGTTAACAACGTCACAAGTGTATAGTCTTTAACGGAGCAGCTCGAAGTAGGCCAATACGTGTTTCACATGTTAATTGCGGCTGATCCACTGCCTGTATAAGTCGGTGTAATAGACTGTATG
Source organism: Ruditapes philippinarum (assembly GCF_026571515.1). NCBI lineage: Eukaryota > Metazoa > Mollusca > Bivalvia > Venerida > Veneridae > Ruditapes > Ruditapes philippinarum. The sequence goes on along the minus strand of NW_026855763.1, from coordinate 30,040 downwards.
ATGATAAATGAGCTCTTGTAATGACGCAAACTTCCGTTCTTTCCTTCTGTAACTTGATTGCTGGAAAATTGCACATGAAATAGACTATTTTATCACATAAACCGCGGCGCAGGAGTGTAATAAAGCCATTTAATAAAAACGATATTACACTAGTTTAATAACACTTTGACGTGACGTCATTTGCGCTATATATAAACATAGCGTTAAAGCGCGCTAATGTTAGCATTACACTATAGGCGCGTCATTGAAAGATTACACTGTAAAAAATAGTAACGCCTGACGCGTTCCACAGGTGTTTGTTAACAAAACGTATGTGTTCTCGTTGTGTGCAGTATAAAAACACATGCGTTTCTTTATGGAACGGGTGTTTATAACTAAAACAGTAATGTGCAGCGTTTAAACGGTTGGTGTTAATATTGGCATGCCTGTGTGCAAACATGAAACGTTTGTGTTTACTTTTATGTCATAAGCTCATCTCGTGTTTTGATTATTAATAACAAACAAAACAGAAACATAACAGTAAACAGAAACATAACAGTAAGGATAAGACAATACGAATGTTAAGAAATATTTAATGCGAAAGTGTCTCTGTCTTAAACGCCGGTGTTTCAGGGGCGAACAGTCTGCGTATGTCATGAGTGCCGATCAAGAACACCTTCTGATATTATCCGAGGTGTTACGAATTTAACTTCCTTTCTCCTGCTGCAGTCGAATTTTTTGGCGCAAAGTTTACCTTTCTTCATTTTTGCGTAAATTTAGCAAGGAAAACATAGAAAAACAACAGCAAAAGGTTAGTACGATGTACTTATGTATTTGTAGATCAAATTCAAAGGTTAAAAAGGCAGATCTTTTTAAGACGGGCGCAAAAAATCATTTTCATTAACCATAAAACTGATTCCCCACCCACTTTGGTATTTCAAGAATATCTAATCAAAACATATAAATCTAGAGAATAACATGCTACTGTCTTTTGATATTAATTTTATCAGGCGAGGATGATAAGGACTAGTAAGGGCGAGGCTTGCCGGCAAAGTAAAGTTAACAAGAAAATCGCCTGTTTGTTATGATTACATGTATAGCATGACGTGAACATTGATGATGTCATTTGCAATGTAAATTATGACGTCACTTCATTTAGTTGGTGTTAAAACTATTCGCTATCTAATTTATTCGTAATTGAAATCGAAATTGAAATAATAAATAAATAAATAAATATCGCATCTTGATTCAGGACTTGTATAAGGGTATGAGATTACATTGTAGAATTCACATGCTGGTGAAAATGAGAATATAAGCAATTGAAAAAAGTCCGTTAAAAATGGGCGTGGCTTATTCATCTGAAGTTTTGCACCTTTCTGTTAGCCTAGTCAGTTCATAATTTTGCTTTCAGGATGACTCTAATGTGGCAGTGCTGAAGACTTTAGAATCAGAAACAGCTTACAGAAAAGGAAAGGGCCAGAAGACTCAGCATTTGATGCAAATAAGTAAGGTAAGGGTGTTAGATATTCAAATCTTTTAATGTCCTAAAACTTCTTTTTTATGTGACCAGCTGTGATTCAGTGATTGACATGTCTGTACATCTGTGTACATATTTTACATCAAAACTTTGTAGGGAATATACCTTAACATCTTATTTCCATAATTATCAGCATGTCATATTTGGCATGCACACTTGTTTGATAAATAATTAATGCGAGTTTTATTTCAAAACAGATTTATGTAGGTAAACTTTTCTAACAAAGAATACATAATTTCCATGGTAGTTGTCACTTGATGATAACGCTAAAATGCTTTTAACATTGAATGATATCTAAGGTGTATACAAATGCTAACAGTTGTTTTTTAAAACTGATGTATAAAAATTATCGATATTTGTTTCAGTTGAAGATGATGGGAATCTTGTGAGACTTCTTTCTTCAGCGCCAGAGTCGGCACCAAAGTTGGTTGCAATTGAGAAAGATGAATGTATTGTGAACATGGCTATTGTTTGTGATGGTACACATATTCTTCTAAAGACAGCCGATTCAATAGAGGTCATAGCTGTGTTGATTGGTTTGATTAACTTCTTATGCTAATATGCTACTCTGAATGAAATATGTATGTATACACAGGTGCTTTGGTTCCTTCAGCAAACTGAACTTAAGCAGCAGTTTGATGGGCATAAGAGCTATGGATTTGTTCAATATTTAAAGAGAATGAACACGGAAATGGAGAAAAAAGAAAAGAAGCCAATGTGACTTAAGTGATCCAGCTATCATAAAAGGAAAAGTTGAACTTAATAATAATGCCTTAATATGTAACTATTCGCACTCTTCATCATAAGTATTTTTGAAGAACTGATTTCATAAATTAAATGTGATATTTGCAAGCTGAAGGCATTATTGAGGGGTGAACATCTCATCATATTTAATGACTAGTAAATCCATAATTGTTTTATCCTATGTTTTGTTACAAAGATAAATAGTTTCATTAACTGTAGATTTTTTTTTGGTTTGCAAGTAAATTAAAAGTTAGTAAGTACATACTTTTTAATTATATTTATTTATTTTATGTTTATCACAGACTGTACTTAATGATGATCATGAATTATTAATACATTGCTTCTGATCATCTATGCTAATTACAGAGGATGACTGTTGCACAATCCATTTATATAAATGGCACAAGATTTCATGAAAAAACACACATATTTTATAAAAGCGAATGATTTTAACCAATAGAAATGTGGCTATTTTAGTACAAATTAATAATTTCATATTTCTTGCAACAGATGTTTGATGATGTCATAATTTTTAGCTTGATTATTTAAAAAATGGTAAGGCAATAGCTTAGCAGCTGATTATAGCATTAATGTTGCATGACACAATGTTAAGTTTTTTAGACAAAGAAAGACAACCATGGACTTCTGATATTTATTTGGAACTTCACACATTTTTTGTATGCAAATATAAGTTCACATAAAAAGACCAATAACTCTGTTCTGCATTTTGACTAAATGATGTACCTTTTAGAAAATTCTGCATATATAAAATTATGTATTTTTTTGTGTGAAAGTTGTATCTCCAGTCATAGAATTTTAGCCGAAACTTTGTACATGTGTTACATACGAAAATATTATTTACCAATACCCATTCAAGGTAATTATGCCTCATTTTGAAGTAAATGCATTGAGAATTGTGCAGGCATGTTGTCGCTCTAACAGCTCATTTCATGCTTGTGTTTAGCAAAGTTGTATTCTTGAATTATGTTTAATTAAAAATGAAAAAAACTGTATAATGTTATAATAAATAAATTCCAAAAATACTTCATTAGCATTTTTTGTAGTTACAATATGCTGTACATGTATTTCCTTAGTTGTTTTGATCTTACCTGAACATATACAGTAAACACGTAATGCATTTGAAATTGAAATATGTGACATGTTTATCAGGAACGCTTTGAAAACAGCACACGTGGGTTTGGAAACATGTTGCAAGTTCCAGTTTGAAACACCAAACGTGTTTACTGTACATGTTCAAGTGTTCCCAAACTGTAACATTATAAGTGTTCTGCTATGAAACATGTCACGTGTTTCAGTTTGAAACACCAGGAAGCGTTTAAAACTGGAACATTTGTGCGTGTATTCGGGAACATGTGACGTGTTCCATTCTATGGTGTTTCCAAAGTGTAACAGGAAAAGTGTTTCGAAATGTGTTTAAAACTTAAACGCCCGTTTTTACAGTGTACTCATTTTAACAGTTTACTGATCTTATTCTATATACATGATACATGTGATAAATAGAATATTATATTCGTGTAGATTCAATACTAAATTTATTGAACTCGTTGAATAAATTAAGTATTAAACTACACTCATTCAATATCCTCTATAATTATATGTCTTATATTAATATAATTTTGCTGCATAATAATGTATCATACTTACGAGAAAATAAAAAAAAATACAACTAAGAACAAAATTGTCATTATTTAAAAAAACATATAACGCATAACCAAGTTTGAACGGGACTGTTAAATTGTAAAAAAATGACGATAAGACTATTACGAAGAATAGTTAAATGATTTATACAATTGTAAACCAAGAACATAATAACCACACTGGCCAGAGCTTTCACAGAATCGGTGGGTCCATCGAAGCCGCGGTAGAAATTTCATCGCAGAAACGGTGGATAAAATATGGCCGTTTGGTTTTGTCGGTAAGTTTACGACTGAATTCTGCTTTATGCTTTAATGTTTTACTGGAAAAAAAGCTAGTGAGACTGAAGCCCACATATGTACTTTACCAACTAATTATACGCACACGGTGAAATTCATTGCCATTTGCGCAATCACTTATGTACAGTTTGATAAGGGGACGCCACTTTTGCCTAATTTTGGTTAAATCACGTACACTTGTGTGCAAAACGACCACTAAATACGCCAACATTACAAAGAATATATGATAAATACACAAAACAACCATATTTTGGAACTTTTATAATTGTTATTACCATTTTTATAGAAGAATTGACAAAAATTGTTTACAACGCAGACGGCGGTCGATTTGATCGTACATAACGCAGTGCGTTTGTCCCGATACAATTATTATGTATAATGAGGGTTTACTTGACAGAACTCATTTTTCCATAGAGCACAGCAATTTGACATCAGAAAACGTGTTTCTTTAGTTTAGTTAACATTATTATTACATAATATGATTATTTATGCAAAGAGATGTTCGAGTTGCGCTTCCATTTTCCTTCCATTGTAATTCCTTTGGTAGAATAGTTTACGTTCAACCTGGGACTTAAAAAGACAAAAAGAAATTCCCGTAAGATTAAATATGAAAAACTATAAGAATCTTACACCGGCTGCCGGTACAGACCGAAATATCTAGCTCGAGGGTAACTGTTTAGAGCGGTAACGAGGCTCTGTCGAGTTTCCGCTAAACAGTTTCCCGAGAGCTAGATATTCCCGCCTGTACCAACAGCCGGTGTTTGATTCTTTTCTTGCATATTACATGTCAATTTCTTTTGGAACAGAAATTATGAAAACGGATATTCTCATTACGCACTTTTTTCTTATAGTAGCGTATGAACATACAACTTCATTCATAACGGAAAAATGACGTCATCCTAAGAACGCGATTCATTCATTAAAGTCGCGCGTCAATGACGTCATTTAAAGCACGGGACTTGTCTTACATAGGGAGTGTAAGACAGAGTTTTCTAGCACCGGTGTAAACGGTAGATAATCCTGTCTGAGGTGCAAGAAAATCTTAGTTTTTAATGTCGCTGTGTTATATTACCATACCGAGAACACAAATTCAGTCTAGTCTTGTATCATAGTTTGGAGACCTTTCTGTTGAAAATATGTCAGACTTCAGTCGTATACATATACAGTCATAGTGCGTTAACTGGAGTGCAGTTTTAGTTACCCGCACTCGAAAGCATGTCCATTGATTGGTTCATTTTTCCGGGGTTTACTTATTGTAACGACAGTGAAAGGGATAACGATAGAAATGTCATATTTAGTACGCTCCCTTCGCAGTTTACTTAATACACTAACGCTACTTCAGAGATTAAGAGGACGGAGAGTGAAAATATGTGGCATTCTATCATGTTTCGTGAAAATATATATACCATATTTCACGAAAAACGAAAAAAATAACTTTTTTATTTAATTTCATTATCAAAGAAGAACGGTTACGAACCCCCTTGCTTGCTACGTAATGGTTATAGTACATGAAACGAGTTAGTTACGAGGATATAACACTGGCTGGGGCGACACCAAGGGTGTTTCTGCTAAAAAATGGCGAGGCCTTTAGGCCGAGACAATTTTTTTTTTCAGAAACATCCCGAGATATCGCCCCAGCCAGTGTTAAACCCCAGTAACTATCGAGTTTCATATACTATAACTGTTTTATCGCAATGACATAATGTTTTCTTTTTATGCTCCCCGAAAAATTTCGGGGGAGCATATAGTCGTCGGGTTGTCCGTCCGTCCGTCCGTACGTACGTACGTACGTCCCGAATTCGTGTCCGGCCTATAACTTTGTTATTTGAAGTCGGATTTTAAAACTATTTCACAGAAATGATCGCCATATTGAGACGACGTGTCGCGCACAACATTTGGGTCGCTACCTTGAAGGTCAAGGTCACAGCATGACCTTGCAGCAAAATCGTGTCCGGTCCATAACTTCATTATTTGAAGTCGGATTTTAAAAATATTTCACAGAAATGATCACCATATTGAGACGATGTGTCGCGCGCAACATTTGGGTTGCTACCTTGAAGGTCAAGGTCACAGCACGACCTTGCAGGAAAATCGTGTCCGGCCCATTACTTTGTTATTTGAAGTCGGATTTTAAAACTTTTTCACAGAAATGATCACCATATTGAGACGACGTGTCGCGCGCAACATTTGGGTCGCTACCTTGAAGGTCAAGGTCACATCATGACCTTGCAGCAAAATCGTGTCCGGTCCATAACTTTGTTATTTGAAGTCGGATTTTAAAAATATTTCACAGAAATGATCACCATATTGAGACGATGTGTCGCGCGCAACTTCTGGGTCGCTTCTTTGAAGGTCAAGGTCACAGCTTGACCTTGCAGCAAAATTTTGTCCGGTCCATAACTTAATTATTTGAAGTCAGATTTTAAAAATATTTCACAGAAATGATCACCATATTGAGATGATGTGTAGCGCGCAACATTTGGGTCGCTACCTTGAAGGTCAAGGTCACAGCATGACCTAGCAGCAAAATCGTGTCCGGTCCATAACTTTGTTACTTGAAGTCGGATTTTTAAAATATTTCACAGAAATGATCACCATATTGAGACGATGTGTCGCGCGCAACATCTGGGTCGCTTCCTTAAAGGTCAAGGTCACAGCTTGACCTTGCAGCAAAATCGTGTCCGGTCCATAACTTCATTATTTGAAGTCGGATTTTAAAAATATTTCACAGAAATGATCACCATATTGAGACGATGTGTCGCGCGCAACTTCTGGGTCGCTTCCTTGAAGGTCAAGGTCACAGCTTGACCTTGCAGCAAAATTTTGTCCGGTCCATAACTTAATTATTTGAAGTCAGATTTTAAAAATATTTCACAGAAATGATCACCATATTGAGATGATGTGTAGCGCGCAACATTTGGGTCGCTACCTTGGAGGTCAAGGTCACAGCATGACCTTGCAGCAAAATTGTGTCCGGTCCATAACTTTGTTATTTGAAGTCGGATTTTAAAAATATTTCACAGAAATGATCACCATATTGAGACGATGTGTTGCGCGCAACATCTAGGTCGCTTCTTTGAAGGTCAAGGTCACAGCTTGACCTTGCAGCAAAATCGTGTCCGGTCCATAACTTCATTATTTGAAGTCGGATTTTAAAAATATTTCACAGAAATGATCACCATATTGAGACGATGTGTCGCGCGCAACTTCTGGGTCGCTTCCTTGAAGGTCAAGGTCACAGCTTGACCTTGCAGCAAAATCGTGTCCGGTCCATAACTTCATCATTTGAAGTCGGATTTTAAAAATATTTCACAGAAATGATCACCATATTGAGATGATGTGTCGCGCGCAACATTTGGGTCGCTACCTTGAAGGTCAAGGTCACAGCATGACCTTGCAGCAAAATCGTGTCCGGCCCATTATTTTGTTATTTGAAGCCGGATTTTAAAACTTTTTCACAGGAATGATCACCATATTGAGACAATGTGTTGTGCACAATATTTGGGTTGTTTTTTCAGTTTGAACTTTGTCTGTGGCATACCTCTGACACAGCAAGAGGTATACTTTCCTGTGTCCAAAACCTATTCGGGGAGCATCACCCGGTTCAACCGGCTCTTGTTTTGTAATAGAAACAAATAAATAAATAAATCGTTAGCTACATTACAGTTATTTGTGATAAGGCATTTTTTTCAAGCTGTTTTCGCTGCTGCAAAAAGAAATATAAACAAAAGACATCCAATATTAGAGGCGGATTGTATACTGTTACCAAGATTGATTCAAGATTAGGTGCATTTTTTTTCAGGGGAAATAATTCATTCAGCGGATGTACCTTTTGATTAAATGAGAGTACATTTCATTTCATTAATTATCTTTGTTTATATTTTTCATTGTATTTATATAATTATTTATTTTATTTTATTTTATGATTTCATTTTTTATGCTACTGGGAATGGTCGTTACCACTGCCCCATTGTAGCCTCTATGAAAAAAAACTGCATTGATATATACAAGGTGCGAAAAAAACTCGACCGATATATAGCAGTCGAGTTTTTTCCCTATATGTATCAATGAAAAAACTGTACTGTTATATATCAATATAGGCCAGTCATAATAAAAAAAAAGGTAAAACTAATTCCTTCACAAATGTTTTCACGATTAAATAAATGATAAACGTAATCTACATTTTGAGAAAAAAAGTCCTCAAAAAAACTCCTTGCAGAATCCTGAAAAATCGATCATAAAGTTTAGAAAAAATCGATATGCAAAAGTGTCTCTTAAATTACACCATACTTTGATGTTATGCACTTCTGGTGACGTCACGTTTATTATATTTTCGTTGAAAGATCTGAAGTATCTTCAATTCCCGCATTCCAAAAGCAAAGGTGAGTAATTTTAGTCACTTTTATGTGCAGCTGTATACATTTTAAGAAAAAAATATGTTTGTAGATAAATAGAATTGACCACAAACTAATCGATTATGCAGATGACAAAAGGTGTCATATAATTTCGCGATTTTAAACACAATTTTAAATGAAGTAATCATTAAAAGAGTGTTTATCTTTTACTCACTGTCATACTTTGTTTTCTTTTGTACAGTTATCTTAAATGAAACAGAAATAACCATACATTTTTACTGTGTATTTTAAAAAATGTAAATTCAAAAGTTCTGTAATTTTTCTTTTCTACGGAAGCGTATTGTGACCAAAATCACGAAAATATAGGGTTTATTTTTCAATGTTAAATTTAACTTATTTCAAAGAGTTGGCATGTTTTATGAATGGTGGAAATCATAATTAAATCAAATAATGTTAACTTCATGTGAACAAAACGTATATTGCAATACCTATTAATGCATTTCTAAGCAAAATGTTTATATTTCAGCATGTTACATGAATATGGAAAGCGTATCCAAACAGAGTGTTCTTTATTACTTAATCAAGGTACTTTATACACTACTTATACTTCTCTACAAAGTTTTATATCTTATGTTTTTAACTATTTTTTATTCTTCCAATCTAGGCAATTTGGACTAGTCTAATTTTATTGCAATAGTTTTCACTTACCAAAATGGCTTTTAAAACACAAAATTTACTGAAATACTAGGATGACATATTCGGTGAGGAAAATAAAATGAGTTGTTAACAGACCAGACTTAAAATTGCATTTTAAATAGATTTTAATCTAATCTTTACCCATCTTGAACCATTTTATTCTTTTTCAAACATATTAAATTTGTTTCGATTTTTTTTCCAAATGCTGTTTAGCTTGATAATCTACCCTTATGATACTAGATCCAGTTGTAATGTATAATTAATTAATGTTTTCATTGTTGTTTTCAACATTTATAGAACAGTTGTTGCATAATTGGCTAGAAGATGCATCGATGGGCACATGACTTCTACACAAAGGGAGATGGGACGTGAGTGAAAAATGACTTTTTAGATACATTTATATCTTATTGAAAGAATGAAAACAAAACAACTGGGTGTCTTTCAGGTGGGTTAACACAACAGAAATTGATATATCAAGACAAATTCACATCATTATCTTACAGCATGATTAACGGTATAATAAATGTACATACAAAAGGGTTTGCTCATACCAACATTATCTTAAGTGTTTCCCTATCATTTTAATACAATCTTTATAATAATGTTTACCTTATTTTCAGAGGAAGGGCTAAACATAAAATGAGACGGTTGATTGCAGAAGACAATATTTAGCGAGAGATAACAGCCTGAAGCCCTGCCTCATACATTTTGTCGAACATAAATCAATCCGTTGTTTGGATGTGGCAAGAGTTTTCCATTTCCAAGTTGAGAGAGGCTAAATGGGCTCTGTTTGAAAAGGTCAAGAATTTTTTAAAAACACATAAACAGGTATATCAAAGAAAAACAGTCAATATTTTTAACCTGGTTAAGGTTTGATTTAATGATTAAGTTTGTATGGGAATTGAGACCTCATTTGTTGTCATTATTTATTATGATAAATCTGTGGGGCTAGATTGTGTATCAGTCTGTGAAATTTTAGTATGGTAACCCTGTCAACGATTATCTTCATAAATTCTGGTCAAGAGGCCTGCAATAACTGTTTAATCGGTTACCATTATAAATATTCCAGGAATCAGTCGGTTTGATTTTAGTAACAATTGTCGTCATAAATATAGAAGGCTTATGTTTGTCATATAACACTAGGGTAACCTCCAAATATTGAGAGAGTAAATACTGACTGGTACAAGATTTTCTAAGGGGATTCAAGAGTGAGAGTCAAGATAGTAGAGTTTTGAGAGTTAACATGTTATTTTGGGAGAAAAAAATATATAGTGACTAGTCAAACATATGTGAGAAAGAAAAACACTGACTGTAAATTTAAGGCTGCATTAAATAAAGATGTAAAATCATTTTGCCGTCGGCCTAATAACCAAGCATTCTATTGTTTTATTAACCTTTTAAACAGTTTGTTGTAAATTTCATCAAATATTGTTCATAAATTATGATTTTAAACGGAAAACCCCACGGTAACTCTCAAGTTGGTATACGAATTGTAACATGCAAATAAAGACTATAATCAGCTCGTGTATGCAGTACGTCACAGTGTTATAGTTGTTATCTGAAACACAACAATTATGGGATTTTCTTGTGCAAACACACTCAAACCGTTTAAGCTTCACGGTGCATTAGGCCTGGTGTTCAGAAAAAAAAGTAGTCATCACACGAAAAAGATTAAATTTCTATGAAAACATTCGTTACAATGCAGAAATATTCCGTTAAATAATGACTACTTCTAATAGCCATGTTTGCATTTTTTTGCTTATAAAACTCATTTTGTCTGGACACCAAAATAAGATCTGGAGTCGATATGAAACCCAATTTATTGATGAAATGTCGCTTTTTCTGTTTTTATGAAATTTATTTAATGCAGCTTTAAGTATTAATTTTAGAAACATTATCAACAAATAAACGATGAAACGAGGAAATCAAGAATAGTTATTTGGGTATTTTATTATCATGTCGAATTAACGAAGTAGAAATACTAACAGTATGGAAGTTTAGGTGCCATTTTGTTCATTGTTCCTACCTATATGACACATTATAATATTTCACTGTCAGGGTTTCTTTTGGGTGATAGGCAATTTACGCACTTAAAATCGTTATGATTAACAATATTACATGCATTATGATTACATGATATATATTTTCTAAAAAAAAACTGTATTCATTGTTGAGGCTTAAAGTACCTCATTAATGTATGAATTATTTGTAGACAATTTAATATACATGTAGACGTATAATTCTAAAAACACAATCCTAGTTTGCTTCACACTATAGTACCTAAATTTTCAATCGGACATAAAATTGTTTCATTCTAAAAGAAGAATGCAAAGTTTGCTTTTTAATTATCATATTATGTTGTCACGATTTTTGCAGATGCGAAACAATGTGTCTGTGAGAAGAGAAGGTTAAAGGGATCAACATCACCGGCAACAAAAGTTACAGAAGATATAATTTCAGTAGTGTACATGGGCTAGGCAATATGTACATGTGTAGTGTTGTCGACAATATGGATAGTCGGACCTTGGTGACAAAATGATAAACAACATTGTGTTTTTTCAGTGTCTTAATGTTCATTTTATTTTAGAATGTCTTTTTTAAAAAAATTTCATACAAAAATTAAGTAAGTGCAGTTAAACATTGGTAAAATATTTTAAAATATTTACCCATTGCCAAGGATTGGTTTGCAAATACAATGTATATAAATCATAAGTATTTGTGTAAAATGCATTTAAATTCTGGGCCCGTATTCAATATACATCTTAAGATTTTTCTTATCCTTACGCGATATTTTCCTTAACTAAAGATAAGATCTTTCTTATCCTTAAATAGTACTTAAAAAGCTACTTAAGTAATTTCTTAGCTAAAATTTTTCTTAAGGTTAAAAATTTTCTTATTTCGTTTGAGAAAATTCTTAAGTACGTTGCCAGGCTATTCTGGTTTTTCCATCGCTTAAAATAGTAACGGAAATGAGAATTATGCGCGCGCAGCGTCTCATTCAACATGGCGGAGGCAGCAGACGTAAAGAAACGCCGAAACGCCAATTTTTCGGCGAATGACTGCTTATTGCTGGCAAACATTATGGGGCAGTCATCAAACTTAAATAAAACACTGACGAATTACCAGTACGTTCGCCATAAGTTCACCAGCAGTAAGTATTTTGCCAATATTACCATGAAATGTTACGTTTGACAGATGGCGGGAGTTGAAGGGAGATAACCAGCTTGTTTACAATTCTTTCTTCGATCTTGGACTAACGATGTATTTTAAACTCACTGTCTCCGATTATTGTTATGTTGAAATAAACTTTAACACTTAATAATAGAAGAAACATGCTTTTGTTGTTGATATAAAGTGACAGTGATTGATCGACAACCACTGAACAAAACAAAAATATATCAGGAATTATCTTGGCTGTCAGGGTTTGGTGGTTGTCTGCATTTGGTGGTCCCCAACCAGTACAGAATTATAAACACAGCAAAAACTTATACTTTTATTAACCATTTAGTACTATCTAAATGCACTCATCTGTGGTGAATTTTTCTCTTTTTATGACATTTTGTTGCAAAAACGCAAAAACTACAATGTGTGGGATAGTAGACATAGATAAGAGATACTATTAAAATAAGGAGGCAGGGTAATAAAATTGGATAAAAATATGATAACTTAAAAAAGGTGCATTTATTCATTTGTATGCTTTAATATTGAATCCTTGTATATATTAAAATTCCACAGTGCTAGACTAATATATCCCTTTATATAAATATACATGTATGGAGGATGTTTTTTTCTAGAAACTTAAAGATTACTGTAATTGTTGATATGAACTTTCAAGTTCCTGTTAACCAACATATACTATTGAAATTTAAATTTGATTCACTTTGTATTTGATTGTCTACCTGGCTGATAGAAACTATATCCACAGTGTTTTCACATTTAAGAGAGACTCTGTATATATGTTGTTATAAAAGTTAGCATGTTAGCATGCTCAAATTTGAATTTTAAAAATATCAATAATTGCTACACAGTCTCTTTGAATGTATAAAATAAAAATGTTTCGACTTCATTTAAAGTAGATATGTTATGTTTTGAACTCGTCACACTATAGGAGGTCACAATATGAATATATATATATATAGTGTCATTAAAAAAACTGGCAGTTTTTTAAGAAAAGATCAACTTCATTTGACATGTAATAGGGAATGCAGTTTCCCATACATAGTATTACAGTGTAGTATATTCATTATTTTATCAATTTTTAACATATTCAGTAAGAATTTCATGAATTTCAATACATTTCTAAGGTTAAAATATCTTACCTACAGATGAGCATAGTATATCTTTAAAGTGTATGGAAACCCAAGCATTATATTTTATCGCTCATCAATATGCATTTCCTTTTTTGCTCAGGCATAACATCATCAACAAAGAAAATAAACTGGACCAAAATAACTGAGAACTTTAATACTGTGGCAGAAGTTCCAAGGAAGACAGAGGACATTGTTAAAAAATGGGACAACCTTGTACAAACACACAGGTTAAAGTATCAGGACTTCCAGAGGGAACAGTCTGCTACAGGTAACATACAATTTTTTTAATATTCAAGCATGAGTAAAGCAAATGTTTATATTATGTGTTGTAGGTGTTTGAGGCTTTTCTATATTCAATCTGTTACTTGGATAATCTTGGATAATCTTATCATTATTACAAGTATAAATAAGAAATGGAACCACATTGGCCCACTAGCACCAACTACATGTAGGTATAGTATTCAATCTTTTTTTAAAAATGTATCATTTAAATTAAGAAATTCCTTTACATCAATATTAACAATCAATGTCAATAATAATGATAACATGATGCATATATTCACTTTATCTAAGTTATAGCCTAACTTTTTTATCTTTCAGGTGGTGGTCCACAACCAGGAAAAATGTCTGCAATTACTGAGGCAGTGATGGATGTAATTGGGAGGAATTCAGTAAATACAGTAGGAATTCCTGGTTCTACACATTATGATTCTTCCTTGATGATGTTAGAAAGGTATCATTTTATTAATCATTTAACACAGTAAACACTTAACCTATAAATGAATAGTTGTATACAGTTTGTTTTGTTTCATAATATTATGTAACAATACAGACATTTTATAAAACTTTTTCCATTAGCTGTCAGAAAATTGTGTTATCAAAATTCAGAATTTAAGAACATCATAATCATGTCAGTTAAACCCAATTCTTTGATGCATAGAAAATACTTATTTACATCACAAAATTGTATAAACCGATAAAGGTATATTTTGTGTATGATAATTTGATAAAGCCAGTCTGTTTTTATACAGCATACAAGATAACACATATGCTGTACATGTATGTACAAATGTACACTGAAAGTTCTAGACCTAGCAGGTGATAGTTCATTTCAAAATAACAGTTCATCTGAAGCAGTTTTATTATATTTAAATTCTAAAACATTCATATTTATTGTGTTTTAACAGGCTATTGACATGTAACAATTTTAATTTTCAATTACTGATTTTGCAATACTTTATACAAAAATGTTGGATGTGTCTAAGCCTATTATCTTGTAATGAACTTGAATTAATGGTCTCTTTTGATTACATCAACAATGCTTATCTGGAATTCAAAAAAATATCAGCTTTTCATAAAGGTTATCATTTATCCTTTATCATTTCTATGAAATAAAATGTGTACAAACATTGTTTTCTTCAGTGATTCATAGAAATATATTGTAGTCATGTTTGAGTTTAATGTTACAAAATCTATTTTCACAAGATTTCATTTCTATTACTATCTATTTTTTCTGTTTTTTGTCCAGACTGACACAGAAGACCACAGACAACACCAAAACAACAGAGGATATTGACATGTAAAATTTACTTTTAAATTATTGATTTTGTAATACTTAATTGAGAAAATATGAGATATGTCTTTGCCTGTTATCTCATAATTATCATAAACTATTTTTCAGTTTGTGTTAACTTTTGATATTAAATGCTGTTTGTTCTCTGTTGGACAATGCTTATATCTGAATTAAAAAGAAACATCTGCTTTCCTTAAATAATATTTTATTGTGTACTGAAAAATAACATTTTACTCAGTACATTTTCACTTTCCACTAAACTGATTCATTATTTACAGTATAACAGAAATTATGTTATCGGATCATGACAGTGAGGTAGATCTAGTGGGGCTGAAAACATCAAAAAGAAGTCTTCCATCAACATCAACATCTTGCGCAAAGTGCCAATGTTTAGACTGTTCAAGTATGAGACAACTGAAAAGAAAGAAACTTGAACTTCAAATTCAGTATTTTTCAAAAATTGAACAATGAATGCTGGTTTTTGTGTCGCCTCTACAGAGTAGTGGCGACATATAGGGATCACTTCTCCGTTGTCTGTCTGTCTCACTCTGTCCGTCTGTCTGTCTGTTACAAAACTTGTCCGGACTACTCCTCATAAACTACTGGTGCAATTTCATCCAAACTTTACAGGAATGATCAGTACCAAGTCTAGTTGTGCATATTGTCAGCATTTTCCAGTTCAATGAATTTTGTCAGAGTTATGGCCCTTTAATAATTTTTTTTTAATTTGTCTGGGCTACTTTTCTTATACCACTTATGCAATTTCAATGAAACTTTACAGGATTGATTTGTAGCTCAAGTCCTTGCGCATATTGCACTGGTTTTCCGGTTGAATGGTTTTTGGTCGAGTTATGGCCCTTTGATAAAAAGGTGTTATTTCTGTGTGTTGCCAGATACACAAAAGCTTGTCCGGACTACTCCTCATAAACTAATGGTGCAATTTGATCCAAACTTTACAGGAATGATCAGTACCAAGTCTAGTTGTGCACTGTCCATCTGTCTGTCTGTCTGTCTGTCTGTCACAAAACTTGTTCATTCAGATATAGTCCGGCTACAGTGAAAATTATATTTTATAAATTTCACTAGTGATTAATCAGAATATAATCATCTGATATATTACAATAAAACACTGGAAAGCATGAAATAATGAAATGTTTCAAATTAGCTTAAACAATGTTTTTACAGACATATAAGTGAATAACATTTTATGTTTGTTCTAGTAAACTTTATTAGCTGCTAAATATAGATATATTACTAACTTAGAAAAATTGTCACTTTGCCTGGAACTTACAATTACTTGTATACCAACAGGCACAATTTATATGTCCATCAAAAAGGAATCAAGAAGCACTTGGATTTAAAAGCATAATATTATGTCTGTTTATTAGTTTGAGCAAATGAACTTCATTTTTGAGTTTTTCATTTTGAATTATACAATAACATTTACTTACTTATCATCAAAAGTATGTCTGTACTATATGATCTCTGAATCTTAGACCATTCTGAAAAGCAGCATTGTTTCCATTGATTGTATTGTCTTGAGCATTACTGTTATCATCATTGTCATCATCATCATCATCTTGTAATGGCATTTGAATGTTTAGCCTCTTGCAAATGTTATGTAACACTGCACATGCTAGTACTACTCTATAAATACAAAAGTGCAAACAATTCCATATAAAATACATTTAAACATATGCACACAATGCTATGATGAACTTGTAAATTAATGAAAATGTCATACATGCACATAATGTACTTTATTATAAAAAAACTTGCATTTAAGAACTTTTGGGACATTTACTTTATGTGTCTGTAAGGTATATATAAGGTGTCATATGACTTATTATATTCAAAATTCAAAGATACATTTTGGCATTTCTTAGTTGTAGCAATATTGGTATTTCATATTAAATATTTGTTTTTTAAATGCACATTGAATCATTATTTCTATGAATTTGTTCTAATATTAATGGGCCACTTCTTGAAACAAATTAATTGACAATCATATTTGATTTATCTAAACACAATAAATCACAAGTTTACCGATAATAATCCAGGTCCCTGCTACCAAAAGTCAAGGTCACATAGAGAGGTCAAATTTTGTTTGGGGAGCATTTAGTCATCATTTATTGATGGATTGTAACACAAATGCTAATTATCATGACCATAAGTGGTACACATGCAATTTAGGTTAATATTTGCAAGGTAAATGTCACTAGAGATGATGAAATATCCAGGAATTTTCCGGATATTGCCAAGAGCATATATACTACATTTCTTTTATGCCCATATCTCTGTCAAAACTTTTAAGGGTGTATTTGTCGACAATTTTGCCCTTGTATATTTTTTTGGACATGATTTATACTAGAACCAGCTGTTTGGGGTTTTATATGAAGAATAATAAGAAAAATAAATGTTTTTACTTGCAAACTTTTTCAGGCTTTAATGACACTTCTCGATGCAAAACTCCAAATCTCCGCTTCAGCTGTCCAATTCCACGTTCTACTTTGGCCCTTGTAATTTTATGACTCCTGCATAGTTTGCCAAATTTTTCAGTAAGTTCAAAACTTGTATGTTGATAATGATGAAATATTATATCAAAGGCTTAATGGGCCTTTAATGTCAAATTCTTTCTATTATATGTTTGTTAATTAACTTTACTGTTAAATGTATTGTACAAATATATATATTAGTTAGATGTTCTGAATTCTTTAATAATTGTATTTAAAGAAATTGAATTACATTGAATAATATTTCTGACTTAAATAAAAAAGTTATTATAGATTAACTATTATAACATGTATACTTATAATCTAGTTTATTTACCTGTTGTATCCAATTTCACCACTAGTTTGGGGATTTATAAATGGTGTGAGCAACCATTTCTTACATGGATAGCCTGAATCTCCCAGCAGATGGTACTGTCCCACTGGCATGTGTCCTCCTTCAAATACTGTTGTTAAGCCACTTTGCTGTAGTATTCTGCTGTCATGAACAGATCCAGGCCATTTACACACTACATCTATGATCTGATCAAAGGGATCAAATGCTAGCTGAACATTCAAGGAATGAAAGCCTTTCCGGTTAACATACAGCTCTTCATTATTTGCAGGTGCCTGTATTCTTATGTGTGTGCCGTCAATCACACCTACAACTTTAGGGAATTTGGCAATGCCATAAAATTCTTGTTGATTTTTAATCAGTTCCTCTCTGGTGCAAGGGAATTTGATAAATTGTCCAACAATGTCTGGACTGCTTAAAGCTGAGACTACCTCAGTCACAACTCTGCTAACTGTAGGCTGACTTACACCATGTATGTCAGCATCATTAAGCTGAATGGGTCCGGTGGCCAAGTACCTCAGAGTTACCAAAATCTTGTCTCTGACAGACAAACTGTTATTTCTCCTGGCCAGGGGTTGAATCTTGTTATACAATAACTGCTCCAAATACCTTATTCCACCTTTGTCAAGCCTGTACCTATTTAGAACCTCTAAATTAGGCATTGTGTCTATTGAAGTTAGGCGGTTTGTCATTTCTGTTTAAGGTTTTAAAAAATAAAATGTAATCTTAAGTTCAGTAAGCACAGATTTTAGTTAAAATATAACAGTTACATAAACTATTTAACTCTCTATTAAGAGACAATCCCTATCAGTCACATTCTACTTTGTATAACTAGAAAATATAACTAGGTGTTCTTTTAAGATTGGTTTTGAAAAAGATTGATTATACAAAATTTACTTGATTCAATTACATTACAATTTACATATCAAATGCAATCCGGCAAATAAATTATCCATACAAAAAGCCAGATAATACTTGGGTATAATGTGATGTACATTTGTTTGCAATTCTGGTTCTTTTTATTAGTATAAGTTCCTCTAGCTGTCTTTTAATAATACTCATAAGTTTCAAGACAATAACATTCCTAGTTTAAGAGGTATACAATTTGAAATAAAAAAAATAAAGAAAGGGAGACAATTAAAGACAGCAACCAGACAGTTCCTGTATTTGTCTTACATGACATTTGCTTACACTTTAATTTTCACGGTCATCATTTGTTGGAGTGGTATGCACTGAAATTAAGACATTAAATGCAGGGAAATAACTTCCATTTGTCATATATTATTTTTTTAAAATATACCCAGTAGGTTTCATGTCAATATGTTGTTTAACTATCAAGTTATGCTCAGGACAAAAATTTGTGACATACAGACAGACAAAGACTTTTACCCTGGGGTAAATAATTTAACAGTATGAGATTTTAATATACATCCCTTCAGGTTTCAATGCTATAGACAGTAATACAATTTATTTATGACTACTCTTCAATTTGAGGTAATGCCTCACTATATGTTATATAGAAGAAAAGCCTAGAAGTTAAAATATTACAATTGGAGTGAATTCAATGCTAATTGGACAAAAGATAATTGTAACTCATGATAAACACAGTGAATTTGGGTGTATGACAGATAACTGACAAAAAGCAATCATATCAACTAGTCCATGAGCATGTAATGTTTAAGCTACATTACATTAAAATGAGTGATTAGTGATCACATGTGTAGCCTTATAATAGCCATGTTAGCAGTTGTATTGTGGGGCAAATGAACACCCTATATTTCAGGAATACTGTGTAGAATATTTGCACCTTCTGCGCAGCAAGAGACACAAAAACAAAAATCATCAACAGGCTAAAACATCTTTTTTCTATTCAAGGGCCATTATTGAGTCAAACAGCAGAACTAGAGCTGTCGGTAGGATAGCAACGCTCGACTATTCTTAGTGCTCGATAGTAAAGAGCCTTGATAATGTAAAAATTTCTGAGTTAATAACAAAAGGACAAAAGTTTTCATTAAATCCATGTTACAGTTATAGGCCTTGGAGAGAGTCCTATTATGCTCTCAAAGAATACTATAAAATTTCAACTTGTTTCAATAGAATATGAAAATTCTGAGGTTGTACGCAAACCTAAAAATACATTTTAATTTGAAAAAGGGGCATAATCTGTTAAAATGCTTGATACAGTTACCTCCTCCTGTCAGGTTGGGGTCATAATGGTGAACAAGTGTGCATAGTTGCAAAGCCATATGTCAATGGACTTTGAAAATATTTAAGGTATTACAAAAACTTTAACATAAGTGGTAACGCAGACACCAACGCTGACACTCGGGTGACTACATAAATAGCTTTACTTATTCTTCTGGAATAGTCGAGCTAAAAACTTTCACAAGTACTTGAGGTACCAATTAATCCTTGAACATTTCAGTTTAAATGCCCAAGTCATCTAAGAGAATACTGTGTCAGCTCTGTATACAATACAGTGGTCTATAGTAGGTCTAAGCCAGTAAAGATGTATTGCTTCAACTTTGAAGGAAGTTTTTTTTTCATTATCATAATGGCAGCATTTAAGTAAATGATGAATAATTCATATGGGTGCAACAACAAGCTCATTATATTGCAACATTTTATTTATAAATTTATTCACTAATAGTTTCAATTATCATTGACTTGTTCTCTACACATATACTTCACAACATATTATAAATATCAAAATGTTCAATTTTTATAGGTTCATGTGGTGCTTTAAATACTGGATTATTTAATGAGATACTTTTTTAACTCAGTTCCAATTAAGATTTTCATGGCAGGGGCCTTTTTGAACAATACTGAAATGCAATAATGAAATGTTCAGTTCATAAGTTCATAAAAATCTTGTATTGATTTTCTTTTCAATTCCTATTAATTGAATCGGCCATTCATTGAATGTTTCCTTAAACGGTTAACCGTGTCTTTCCTGCACAACAAGCTTTTGAAAAAAAAAAAATCACTGTTTGCTTGAAGAGAAAGAGTGTCCATCCAATAGTGGAACTTTTAGATGCAAGAATTCACGAAAATACATCATCCAGTGACTGAGAACCTGAAATAATAAAAAAAAAAATACATAATAATTATATAAGACTTTTAATGTTAAATTACTAGTCTATATAGTCTGCATGAACTCAATATAATCATTATTTAATGGAAGCAGATAAAGTTATCATAAACAGCAATTTTATTGAACTTCAACACATGGCGGCACGAAATACCCTAACATACCCAAATCTGTTTTAATCAGTGATTTTTTTTCAATTTTCCAAAAAACCTGGCTTTAAGGTGAAAATATAGAGTGATAAAACAAAAAAAGGGGGAGAACCTGAAATCAAATTCCAGTACTTGAAAATGGAATTTACCCACAGATTTGATGTGAAAAAAAATAATATCAATTCAGTACATAGCAGAGGCTGTATAGGGGCAGATTTCTATCCTCTAGGTGATATAAGTCAGATGCAGATTCTGTTAAGTCATGGTTCTGGGAAGGAAGAATACAAGGCATTTTAGGGGAAAATATTAGCATATTTACAAATTTTAGGGGAAAATATACCTATTTTTGGCTAGGGGAAACAGCCTTTCTACAGCTGTAATATACAGTGAAAAAAATCACTGCAAATGCACCCAAACATAGCAATATACATTTTTGTTTGAATAAAATTAGATTATAATAATAAAATGATTTGATATTAATAAAATAATATGACCTAGCAGGCTATAACTTTCATTAATTTCGTTGAAATGGGCAGTTCTGATGTTGTTAGAAAATAAACTTGTGACATTTGCTTACCTAGGTTCATTAATGAATATACATGAGATTTAAAATTAAGGTATAATATTTATTGTCTACATTTAAATGTTAATGGTATAATTTTGTTAAAAATTCATACAAGTGTCCATTTAAAATTAATAGCTTTAATGGAGTATACTGTATTTGGGTATATTTTGGTTCAAAACACAATGATAGGAAAATGTATATTTGGGTATTTTTGAATATACCTTAGTGAGAGTGTATATTGTAAATCATAATTAAAGTCTTAAACATTTATTTTTTAGTATATTTCAAATTTTGGGTATTTCGTGCATGCCGAACATACATATGAGCCGCGTCACGACAAAACCAACACAAGAACCGGTTGAACCGGGTGATGCTCCCCGAGAAGGTTCTGGACACAGGAAAGTATAAAAAAAATGAACAAAGGGCAATAACTCCAAAATTAGACCAGGCTTTGTTTAGGTTCTTGAAGCGTTGCAGTTCTATCCAATTACATCTAGCTACCTACAAAGTTTCATGTTGATATCTCTAATAGTTTTAAAGTAATGTCCAGGACAAAAGTCAAAAAGTAAAAATAAACAAAGGGCAATTACTTCAAAATAAGGCAAGGCAGAGTAATGATTCTTAAGCACTGCACTTCCACCCAATGAGACCTATCTATCTACAAAGTTTCATGTTAATATCTCTTATAATTTTAGAGTAATGTCCCAGACAAAGTTCAAAGTGTCAAAATGAACAAAGGGCAATAACTCCAAAAGTAGGCAAGACAGTGTTACAGTTCTTGTGCACTGCAAACTTACTCAATGAGATCTATCTACCTACAAAGTTTCATGTTGATATCTCTTATACATTAAGAAATATGTCCCGGACAAAGTTCAAAGTGTAAAAATAAACAAAGGAGGATAATTCAAAAATTAGGCAAGGCAGAGTTAAGGTTCTTGTTCACTGCACACCTACTCAATGAGATCTATCTACCTACAAAGTTTCATGTTGATACCTCTTATACTTTTAGAGTTATGTCCCGGACAAAGTTCAAAGTGTAAAATAAACAAAGGGGGATAATTCAAAAATTAGACAAGGCAGAGTTACGGTTCTTGTGCACTGCACACCTACTCAATGAGATCTATCTACCTACAAAGTTTCATGTTGATACCTCTTATACTTTTAGAGTTATGTCCCGGACAAATTTCAAAGTGTAAAATAAACAAAGGGGGATAATTCAAAAATTAGGCAAGGCAGAGTTACGGTTCTTGTGCACTGCACACCTACTCAATGAGATCTATCTACCTACAAAGTTTCATGTTGATATCTCTTATACTTTTAGAGTTATGTCCCGGACAAAGTTCAAATTGTAAAATAAACAAAGGGGGATAATTAAAAAATTAGGCAAGGCAGAGTTACGGTTCTTGTGCACTGCACTTCTACTCAATGAGATCTATCTACCTACAAAGTTTCATGTTAATACCTCTTATACTTTTAGAGTTATGTCCCGGACAAATTTCAAAGTGTAAATAAAACAAAGGGGGGTAATTCAAAAATTAGGCAAGGCAGAGTTACGGTTCTTGTGCACTGCACTTCTACTCAATGAGATCTATCTACCTACAAAGTTTCATGTTGATACCTCTTATACTTTTAGAGTTATGTCCCGGACAAAGTTCAAAGTGTAAAATAAACAAAGGGGAATAATTCAAAAATTAGGCAAGGCAGAGTTACGGTTCTTGTGCACTGCACTTCTACTCAATGAGATCTATCTACCTACAAAGTTTCATGTTGATACCTCTTATACTTTTAGAGTTATGTCCCGGACAAAGTTCAAAGTGTAAAAATAAACAAAGGGGAATAATTCAAAAATTAGGCAAGGCAGAGTTACGGTTCTTGTGCACTGCACACCTACTTAATGAGATCTATCTACCTACAAAGTTTCATGTTGATACCTCTTGTTGTTTCAAAGTTATGTCCCGGACAAGAAAAGGGGACGGACGGACGGACGGACGGACGGCCGGACGGACGGACGGACAAGGCGGCGACTATATGCTCCCCCGAAATTTTTTCGGGGAGCATAATAAAGGGTTTGCGACCAGCATGGATCCAGAGCAGTCTGCACATCTGTGCAGAATCCATGCTGTTCGCATACCAACTCTATGAAAAGTAGAGAAACTGATAGCGAACAGCATGGATCCTGATAGTGCAGGCTGGTCTGGATCCATGCTGGTCGCAAACCCTTTATGTTGGTTTTGTCCTGACGCGGCTCATATGTATGTTCGGCATGCACGAAATACCCAAATATTACCCAAAATTTGAAATAAACGCTAAACTACCAAAGCATCTCCTGGGGATCGAACCTATGCCAGAGAGGTAACTGGATTAGAAATCATCTACTGGTCGGACACCATCAACCGGACACTTTTGGAACATTTTTCTGTACAGATTTCATAATTTTTAACCTAGAGACCAAAAAATTTGACACAGTTCAGCTAGGTTCTTCTCCTAACTAATAAACTAGTTTGTTTATTTCTGATTGTATTGACACTTTTATCTGAGGCTCGACAAGGAGGGTATCAAAATTACCTAAATTGTCTACACTACAGTACCATGTGTCCGGACAGATATGTACATGATCATATGTGATTTAATTCAGATTAAAGCCTGGGTGTTTTGATTTGTAACATGATATACAATATGTCAGCAACAAATGCTGAAGTTTTGGAAATTCTATTATTCACTCTGCAAATGATTATAGCTGGTATATGAGGTCAGGCATTGCTTTCTTGACCCCCAAATTTCAACGTTAACATTCTTGAAATAGACACTAAAATATTACCATTTACAGAGGTTGAAATAAATTCATTTACTTAATTTTAAAAGAAACATGCACTTATTGTTGATAAAAATGTGACTGACAACCACTGAACAAAGAAAATACTAAATTAAGCATTTTCGGGGCCGTCCGGGTTTGGTGGTTGTCCGGTTTTGGTGGTCCCCAACCAGTAACCCCTCGACCACAGAGGCAGTCAAATACACATCATACATGATATAAGACTAAGAGATGCTACGATATTATACATGTTCCTACACACATATATATATATAAGAATATCTCCTGGATAAGACCCTGCTGTATATTTCGGGGGGGGGGGGGGGTACTTGAATGTATCAATTAAATTTAAAATAGTAATGTAAAATAAAGAAAACAGATGAAGATTGTATAGACACTGGGGTCTTTTCCATGATATAGTGATATTAAAATCACGAAGTTTAAAGGTTACAAACCTGTAAATCCTCAACATCAACGGTGTTGTTCATATAAAAGTAATCCAGTGTGCCCATTTTTTATATAAGCTTCCTTATGAAAGTTACCGTTGAAGATGTGCTTTCATGCAGTGGCATCATCGTTTTTATTTAACCAATTAAACACTTCATTGTTTATAACTGGTAACAGTCACCGGAAGTTATTGTTGAAGAGTTTGTGGATCATAATACATGTAAACACGGATTTAAATTCCGTGATGTAAACAAGATGTTTAGTCTACTTCAATCATAGTTGTAAACTCGCGAATTCCGGTTATAAATCACATACGTAAGCACAACAAAACATATGCGCATTTAGCCAATGCTATGGTATATCTTGACTCTGTTAATCATTTGCCTTCTAAATGTTCGCCTCCAATAGTGGCAATATTTTACACGGGGGTGGAACCCCATATGAATCTCAAAAATGAGCATCGGTAAAAATGATATGTGAATTTCCGCTGCATCAGATGTGAAGCATAACATCAGATGTGACTGGAAAAATAGGCCGATCGCAGGGTAAGTTTTCATCTTTTTAAACATTTATATAAAATTCAATCCTTTTTTTAAGAAAATCGAAATGTGATTCTACCCTCCTGACTCTCCTCTATATTACCCCTTGTTGTTTTGGATTTCTATGCAGTCTTCATCGAGATATTCTTTCCGTCGTGGGTTCTGGTGTGTCCAAAACATGCAATATGAATGAAGAAAATGTCACTAAACGGACTCGAAAAACATAGATTTTACGAAATTTCACTACAGGTCGATGCTAAACATTCAAACAAATTCTGGTTTAAATATTTATTGAGATTTGGCTACATACAAGGGAATCGCTGCTCAAAATTGCATTTGAGCTCCAGATGTGCTGAAGAGATTCATAAGTGAAAACCATCTACAAAACTACGTACCACTTCCATATAATCATTGAATAGCCAATGTATAGAAACAATATAGGTTTTGCATCTTTGGCTGAAAGTTTAATTGTAACATTAGTATGTTTGATTACCACAGTGACAGAGCTTACTAGCTTATAATAGCATTAGAAATACTAAAAGGCCCGAGTACATGAAAATGTTGACGCAGAGCGGATAGTCCTCTTATGATAAACAATTCACTAATAAATGATATGTAACTTGGACAAACCAAACTGAGAGTAATGAACTTTGTAAAGCTATCGTGTCATATAATATGTTTCTTTAATAATGTTTACATTCATAAAAATATCTATCACTTTAATATTCCACAAGTTATAGTTATAGCGACAGACTGTTATGTGTAAATATCATGGCCTGGTGCGGCATCGAAGGTTTTTCTTTACAGGATATGGGCCGAGAACATTGTCTGTAAGGAAAACCCGAGATGCCGCCCAGGTCATGATATTTCTACATAATAGTCGAGTTCGATATATTATAACTGTTTTATCGCATGATAAACAGAAATGAGAATTTTAATAAACATAAAATTTCAATTTATGATTGGCTTCTCTCCATAAATAAAATTTCCCACCCGAAACCTCGGTTACTTTTTATGTAACCCATGTCATCCATAATGTCTATCTGTTCATTGTAACTGATTTTATTTATCTTTGCAAATCCTTTCTGTGAAGAACATTTCATGGGACTTAATAGTTGTTAATTGAATATTAAGCGTTTTTTCTTTGAATTGGAAAAAGTAATACGTGCACTTTCTGGTGAATTTTTGGACTTTGGAGTCTGCGATACGCGGAATCTTTAGACACATGGGGACAATTTAAAAGGCGTAAAAGGAGATGTAAGCGCTGATGACTTCCTCTTTTAAAACGATACACGTGACGTTTTATTCTTGAAAGTTTTAAACCTTTCCTTTTTGTGCCTAGAAAACGACCCATTTTCCTAAAAATAACAAAAGAAACGAATTACGAAAAAAATTAAGTGTTTATAATTTACAGTGGAATTTACAGTTCCCACTGAAATAACAGTTATAAAGCGGAGAATAAGTTCATTGATCTTTTTGCGTACATGAACATTTTCAGGAAACAATCTATGTTATGAGCTACGCATGTCCGCTAAATACTGTTAAGATATGTTAAAGTTTCTTTAAAACCATTCAAAGAATTACAGAGCAGGCATAAAATTCAGATAGGCAATGACCCATAATTGCGACTGTGGGCATGAAGTGAACCATGTAAATATTCTGCAGGGACGTTTCTTAATGTGGAAAATAAATATGCAAATCTTCTTTGATCTTTTTTTAAAAGTTTATCACTAACTTTCTTACAGCATCATAATAAAATTCAAACACGCTTCACATTACTCTCCTATTAAGCAGACAGTGCAGTCGAGTGAATAATTAATTAATTAATTAATGCATGGTGGCATAAAAGGGGAAGATTGCAGTACACACGACGTCAATAAGTGAAAATAAGCAAGGCCTTCCCACCATATCTACGTATTTTAAAAACCTTTCGTATGCAGAATGTCTTATAATTATATCTCTTTCTATATGGATACTATGTTATTCAAGCTCGTCTCGTGAAAATGTGTCTATTTCGGATAATAGAATTTATTACAGAATGATACACAATAGAATAAATTCTAGATTGTTGCTAATTTTTCATGCTATGCACATATGAATCTCTTCAGCACATCTGGAGCTCAAATGCAATTTTGAGCAGCGATTCCCTTGTATGTAGCCAAATCTCAATAAATATTTAAACCAGGATTTGTTTGAATGTTTAGCATCGACCTGTAGTGAGATTTCGTAAAATCTATGTTTTTCGAGTCCGTTTAGTGACATTTTCTTCATTCATATTGCATGTTTTGGACACACCAGAACCCACGACGGAAAGAATATCTCGATGAAGACTGCATAGAAATCCAAAACAACAAGGGGTAATATAGAGGAGAGTCAGGAGGGTAGAATCACATTTCGATTTTCTTAAAAAAAGGATTGAATTTTATATAAATGTTTAAAAAGATGAAAACTTACCCTGCGATCGGCCTATTTTTCCAGTCACATCTGGTGTTATGCTTCACATCTGGTGCAGCGGAAATTCACATATCATTTTTACCGATGCTCATTTTTGAGATTCATATGGGGTTCCACCCCCGTGTTTTAGGTAAATTGAGCTTAAACGATGTAAACATTCGACCTGTGACGCGCGACTTTTACGGAACATACATCGATTATCGCCCTTCAAATTAGCAAATAAGCATATAAAATCATTTTTGAACGAAAAATATTTCAATTAACACGCATGTACATCGTAAGATATTTACCTGCCCGAGAAAATGGCGTTTTTGATGAATCAATCTAAATTCCTTATTTCTAAGAGCAAAGTTAAGGTTGCTATGTGGCTTCCTTAAAGTTAAGGACTGAAAATCGTATTTTTAAGGAAAAACTTAAGATAAGATGTTTATTAAATATCACTTAAGATTTTTCTTAGAAAAAACGCTGATTTTAAGATTTTCTTATCTTTAAGGTCATATTTAAGGATAAGATTAACTTAAGATGTATATTGAATACGGACCCTGGGGCCGTATTCACAACTGATCTTAAGTTATTTCTTAAGTTAAAACATAAGTTGAAAAAAAAATCTTAGCTAAGAAAATTTTTTATCTTAAGATTAAGTCGTATTCTGAAAATGACTTAAGAAAAACTTAGCTGAGATTATTTCTTAAGATTGAGAAATATCTTAAGTAATAAATATTACACTTAAGAAAATTCTTAAGTCGGTTGCTAATGAAAGAGGGGTTTTCCCGTTACTAAAAATAGTAACGGAAGTGCTTCTTCAATGTCTAAAATTAGAACGCGGGTGTTTAATACGGATACTGTCAAATCCAAGCTTGAAAAAATGTCAAGAAGGTACCCATATAAAAACTAAAAGTGTAGAATTTTTTGGAAGGTAATGGCGCAACATGAATATTAATAAATGAAAATCTATATCTAAAGTATAAAACCTAATACTTAAGTTTTAAATAGCCTAAAATGGGAAAATTATTTGGGGGGAAATGGATACTCCATTTTGGTTCTTGTCAAGGCCATGGCTATGTATTGGCAAAAACTCAATAGCACATGAGCCGCGTCACGAAAAAACCCAACACAATGGGTTTTGCGACCAAGCCATGGCTCCAAGACCAGCCTGCGCATCCACACAGTCTGATCTGGATCCGTGCCTGTTCGCTTACAAACCATATTACAAGTAGAAGAAACTGGTAGCGAACCAGCATGGATCCTGATCAGACTGTGCGGATGCGCAGACTGGTTTGGATCCATGCTGGTCGCAAACGCATAATGTTGGTTTTGTCGTGACACGGCTCATATAAGATGACTGAACTGGATGGGTTAGGCTAGCCATTACATAGGATAAAAAAATTAAATAATGGAGATGGAGGAAGTGACTTGCTTAAATTTGTATAAATAAGTGTATGAAGCCCATGATAAAGGTAGAACTTATTTATGCATGGAAAGTTAAACCTAGTACAGACAGATGGCTAAAATTTCATTTTTTTCATTGAAATGTTGCGATAAAAGTTCTTTTAAAATAATACAAAAAGAAGGCATTTAAATTACATGTCATGCTTTTCAGCTATTCTGCTTCTAAATGATAAATCACCTAGTGTGTAAACAAGACACAGGTTGTTTTTTTTTTATTATTTATTTCTTTTTAATTGCATTATCAAATGTAAAACTTTACATGAACAGTTTTTTTTAAATCACACATACATGTTAGAAGAAAATACATATTTCAGAAGCTGTGACCAAGTATATAGCCAATGCTTTCTATTTTTGACATTATGATAGTGCTTGCACTGCAGATTAATGTTTTTAGACATACTGAAAGCTGCCGGCATAGTAGTTTAGAACATTAAGAGGTATGCAAGCTTATATCTCCAGTTCTGCAGTTTTGACTGTTCTAGTTATACAGAAAATTTCATTCAAATGCTCACAAATTCCAAACAATTTTCATGAATAGTTC